>NW_005842545.1:204546-221545 GCF_000455745.1 Alligator sinensis
TGAATGGGGGCTTCAGGGTGAAGGGATAATAGATAATAAGGGACTCGAAAGCCCAGACTGTAAAGTGCCCATGCACTTGGGCAAGTTGCAATTGATGCCAGCTTTGAAGCTTCACAACCTGGAAGCCTAACATCTCTGGAGCATTTTCCCTGCCTTCGAGCTGTCCGTGCCAACTTTGCCAAGGGGCTGCCTGGGCCACACAGAGCCTCTTCAGCATGGCTCTCTCCTCTTCCCAGGCTGGCATTCACTTTTGCCGCTGATCCCTGCTTTGGGAGACTTCCAAGTTTTCTTTGGAGCTCAATAAATGTAGACCCCCATAAGTTCAAATGATCACGCTATTAACTGATCAATCCAGCAATATGTTTAAAGCAGCCACACCTCCAAAGTAAAACGATCAAGTCATAAAAATAGCCCTCCAGCTACAAGTGCCAACCTGATACAAAGTTAGTGTTTCAAAATGTGTATTGACTCTATAGCTGGTTTCTATCCAGCTTTACTCTGCATGGGTGGTAGGGCCCTACAAAGCATGCCCCCCTCTTGCAAGCTTTGCAACTGATATTTTTTTTCCAAAAGGTCTGCTGGGGCTTTCTATATCCCCTGAAGCATTTTACGCTTTTTCTAGGGCAGACATCCCATTGCAATCTATCCCTGATTATGGAGCCTGGTAACATGGAAATGTTATAACTTCGAAGTATTCCCCCCTCCTTATAAACTTTGCAATTAATATGTATGTTGGAAAGACGTCTGCTGGGGTTCTCTATATCCCGTTAAGTATTTTATGCTTCCCCCTGGGGTTGCATCCCAATCCCTGATGCAACATGGAAATGATACAGCTTCAAAGCATCCCCAACTTCTTGCAAGCTTTGCCATTCATGTAAGTTTTACAAAGGCTGACAGGGTTTTCTGTATCTCCTGAAGTATTCTATGCTTTCTTCTGGGCTGGCATCCTCTTGCTGCAACTAATCCCTGATTATGGAGCCTGGCAACATGGAAATGCTTTGAATTCAAAGCATCCCCACCTCTTGCAATCCAGGTTCAAATTAAAGCTGGATAGAAATCAGCTATAGAGTTATCACACATTTCCAAGCACTGATTTTGTAACTAGTAGGCTCTTTTTATACATGGATGAACATTTTTGTGGGTTGATAATTATACTTTGCACATGTGGCCTGTCTCAATTTATTGCGTAACTGACCAGCTAATTGTGTAATAATTGCTTTGCATAGGTCGCCTGTCTGAACATTTCGAATGGGAGAGATTCCAAAGGGATCCAGTCTCAGGAGGCTGTACCCCTCCCCTATCACCTCGTGGCTAGCCATGGGGGAAAATGGGACCCTCCCCCAGGCTCCCTCCCCTACTTGTGATCCACATCTGGGGATTTTTCATGATTAACAAATCACTGTAATTATTTATTCATAATAATACACAGAGGTGGATTTTTCCATAGGGAAGGAAGGGGACTTTGTACAGGTGGGGGGGGGGATGCTGTTATACTTAGCCATTCACCAGCTTATCCACCTGAGCCAGTCATATCTCTGCCCTCTCTGGTGGTGTTACATACAGCCATTCCAACCCAGAGTCAGCCACATCTCCCTCCCCCCCACCATTCCCCTTGTCTTATACGCAGTCATTCCACCCCAAAACTGGCTGCATGTCAGTCCTCTTCCTGGCATTATACTCAGCCATTCTACCCCAGAACTGGCTGCATCTCCCCTGCTTCCTTTGTTACATTCAGCAATTCCACACCAGAGCTATCCACATCTCTGTCCTCCCTTGTCGTGTTATACTCAGCTGAGAGCTGCAGGCATCTCAGCCCTCCTTTATGATGTTATACTCAGTTGTTCCACCCCAGAGCTGGCTGCATCTTGGTGCCAGGTGAGTGCAGAGGCATCCATCTGCTGAGGGCAGGGAGGGGGTTAGCTGGAGGCCACCAGCTTCTTCCTAGTCCACAAACAGTCCATCTACCACCTGCCAGCATACAGTCCATGATGTCCAGAGGTGTGTGGGGGTGGGGGGGAGCAGGAAACACCTCCTCTGCTTTCCTCACTCACTTCTTCTTCTTCTGGACTAGGGTCCAGCCATCCTCAGGGGTGGGTGGAGGGCTGGGGGGTGGCTCAGCCCTGCTGCACTCCATGGCCTGGGGGTGGTAAGGGAGGAAGAAGGGAGGTTAACACAGACCCTTCCCAGGCTCATGCCCCCTTCCCTATCCACCTAGACGTCCATACCTCCGGCATTTCTTCCTCCTCCTCCTCCTCACTGCTCTGAGATTCGGGCTGGGCCTGGGCTGCAAGCACACAGGCCTGGGGAGCAGCCTGGGCCAGGCGAGCAATGGCATTGTGGGCGGACCCCGTCTCCCCACTCTGGCACTGCCCAAACAGCCACTGTAGCTGCTGGCTCACCTGGGGAGGGCAGAAGGGGCAGTGATGGGTTGTGAAGGGATAGAATGCTGCCCCCCAGGCATCCCAGAATGCTTTAGGGCAGAGCACCCCCGGAATCATGCCAGCATGCCCTGGGGTAGGCAACACTGCCTCCCAGTTATCCCAGCATGCCTGAGGACAAAAAGCACACCCTCCCCCAGCCATCGTGGGGCAGAATGAGTGTCCTGGGGCAGAGAACCTATAACCATCCCAGCATGCCCTGAAATAAATAACACCCCCAGCCAAGCCATCCCAGAGTGCCTTGCAGTAGATAACACTCCCCCTCATAGCCCTCCTAACATACGCTAGGGTTGATAAACATCCCAGCATGCCCTGGGGCAGAGGGCGCCCCTCACACCATCCCAGCATGCCTTGGGGTAGACAACACTCCCCCACAGCCATCTCAATATGTCCTGGGATAGACAATACCGTCTCCTCTATCCCAGGATGACTTGAGGCAGAGAATCTTCCCAGCTATACCCAGAAAGCCCTGGGGCATAGGAACACCCCTACCCCCCAGCCATCCTAGAATGCCTTGGGATAGAGCTATCCCAGCATGCCTTGGGGCAGAGAATGCACCCCCACAGACATCCCAGAATGCCCTAGGGCAGAGGTTCCCAACCACCTGGCACTGGTGGGTTGGCTGCTGGGTCATGGCACAAGCCCCCCACTCAGAGCCCTGTCTGTCTGCCTGGGCAAGCAGCTTCCAGGGTCACAGCTCAGCTTCCAGGGTTAAAGCCAGGTGGCAGGGTAGCCCTGGGAGAGGGGCAGCCAGGTCTGTGTGCCCCATCCCACTCCAGTGGAGCCACAGTAAAAAAAAGGTTGGGAAACACTGCCCTAGGGCAAAAGACTGTTTCCCCCTGCCTCAGGCTATCCCATGACACCCTGGGGCACAGAGACTACCCCCAGCTAGCCTCAGAATACCCTGGCTGGATGGGGCTGGATGGGGGCAGGAGGATGTTTAATGTGGAGGGGCTTTCCTTCCCTACCCTAGGGCATCATGGGATTGTGCCTCCCCCCCGGAGCTCCTTCCCAGCAAGCCCTGGGGCAGGGCTCACCTGAGCCAAACTGCCGTCTTCAACAACAGTGTCAAACTCACGGTCCAGCACCTTGGCCAGGAAGTCCTCGATCTCATCCTGCTCCAGGTCAGCTGGGGGAAGGGCAGAGTGAGGGATGGAACCCAGGTGTCCAGGCAGCCCAGATCCAGTCAAGACCAGGATCAAGGAGGTGCTGGGCACTGTACAGACCGCCCCCAGCCAGCATCAGGAGGTGCTGCACATTGCTGCCCCCCCCTCCCCCGCCAATTCTTCCTGCCCCTACGTACCGTTGTTGTGGAAATACTCCTCCACGGCACCCCCCAGCCATGCTGCCTTCTCGGGCCCATGGGTACCCCCAAAGCCATTCTCCACTGCAATCTAGGGTGACATGTGGGGGCCCCTCAGGATCAGGGGGGCTGAGGGGTCCCCCAAATCTTTCTCCTTCCCTTCCCCATCCCTTTGGTATTGAGAAAGGGGGTGGGGATCTTTTCTATAGGAGGTGGAGGTCTCATAGATCTCTCCTGCCCCTAAGCACTGCTGTAGACGCAAGGTCTTGTACAAGGGATATCCATCTTCCCTCCCCTTTGCGTGTTTCTATAGGGAATCTATATAATGTTTATGCTAGAAACCTATATGGCCCTTGATATTTATCTGGGGATGCCTATATATGCTGAGGGGGGCTCTAGAGAGTAGCCTGACACCCCCTACATTTCTATGGGGAATTGCATAAATTGTATAAGCCAGGGGACTTCTACAGGTGTTCGGGTCTATAAGAGCACCAACTACTGCATTTCCATGGAGGCTCCTATAGGTGCAAGGGTTCTATACATGTACCTCCTACCCCAGTGTTTCATGGAGACTTCTATATGCACCAGGATTTCCATGGGGGCACCTGCTACCCAAGCATTTCCATGGAGACTTCTATAAATGCTAAGATCTCTAAAGAGGCAGCTGCTATTTCTGTCTTTCCACAGGGACATTTTCTATATGTACTAGGAGATCCAGCACCCCCCCTAGTGTTTCTACAGGGACTTCTATAGGGGACCCTGACTCCCCCTATACTACTGTAGCCATTGTTATGGGTACAGTGGTGAGGGGTTCTATAGGAGCACCTGCCCCCCACTTCCACAGATTTCTATACGTGTTGATGGATCTATAAAGGATCCAGCAACTCCCCTAGTGCTTCTGTGGGGATAGCGACATATGCCAGCAGAACCAGGGGACTCTGGTACCCTTTTATACTTCCATATGTGCCAGGAATGGTTCTGTCAGGGCATCTATTACCCCTACGTTTTCCCCGGTGCCAGGCAGGGGATTCGGTCCCACGCCCGCGCTAATGTGTGAGTGGGGGTTTCTCTAAGGGCCGCGCGAGTTATATAGGAGCTCCCGCTCCTCAAATGCATCAGCGGGGACGTCTATAGGCGCTAGCGGGGATAGCTATAGGAAACCATGCACCTATAGATGCCTCCAGGGCCCTAATGCTCCCTCACCTGAAGCGCAGCCCAGCTGCCCAATACAGCCCGGACCCCCTGCCCGAAGAGGCCACGTGTCTCCTCCCTGGGCGCCGCCATGACAGGGCCGGTCAGGCGAGCCAATCGAGCGCGGAGGACATCGATTCCTTTCCTCTTCCTCCACCCGGTGAGGGGAGAAGCAATAGAGTGCCGTTTTCATCAATCGGCGCGTCGTTTTCGCTGAACGCGGCGCCTCCTACCCACCTGCCTTTTGCCCTGAGGTCGGAAGTTCGGGTCTCGCGACTCGGGTTTTACCGGGAGGCGGGAGCCTTTCAATTTCGTGTTTGCATGATCTTTGCAAGAGGCCACAGCTGCGGCTGCTGGTGTTGGGTGGCAAGTAACAAGGGGGGCGGAGTGATTTGACCTGGCGGAGGCATTTATTGGGGTAGGTGACCTGCAAGAGAAGGGAGAGGGGCGCAGCTAAGGAAGCAAACAGGAGCTTGGCTGCTCTTTTATAACAGGCCCCCACATTCTATCAGATGAGGGGATGGGGGCCCCTAGGCCCCTGGCCTGCATGGACTATCAGCAGGGTCCCAGTAACAATAGCAATATCCGGGTGGCAGTGATCGACTATGTCTTGACCCCTGGAGGTGCCCACTGTCTCTAGGCAGCCCCACAGAGACTATGGCTGTGTGAGGGTTGGCCACACTGGGCCACCATATTCGTTGTGTTTGTGTGACTGAGTCACGCCCACTATCTCTACACAGAGGGCCATGGCAGTGGGTGTTCGGTGACTAGGCCATGCCCACTGAGGCCGTGGCTGTTTGAGGGTTGGCCAGCTGGGCAGTCACATTGGTTGTATTTATGTGACTGGTCTTTACGCAGAGGCCCATGGTCATAAGGGCTGAACTGGGCGGCCATCTTTGGCCACCCTCTTGATGTGACTCCATCAGATTCCCACAGCTGGGGAAGGCCCACTGTGGAGCCAGAGAAGGGAAAACAGTGTGAGAGTGTTGGGGCTTGTGTCCCTCCTCCACTTCCTCGGGGCTGGGAACATGGTTGCCTGAGATAATCCCTCCCTTCTCCTCATACAAGTCAGGGAGGGTGTAAAAACTACAACTCCCAGGAGGCTTTGCTCCTCCCTCCCTCCCCGCCTTTGGACATGCGCAGTTCTTGCAAAGGTACTCGCACCAGCAATTCTTCCCCCGCCCCAATCTTTGCGCATTCGTGGCATCCCCCTCCAGAGTGAATGGAGGAGGGGTGGGGTGAGGCGGGGCGGGGCTGGTGGAGATGGGAAGGGATAAAAGTGGGGGGCAGGGCTGGAGTCAATGGGGAAGAGGTAAAGGGGGCGGCGGCGGAAAAAAATGGGGTCCGAGTAAGTAGTGGGGAGGGGTCGAGTCAGTGGGGTCGGGGATAAGTGGTGGGGGTGTTAGGTGGGGAATAAGTGGAGGTAGAGGGCCCTTGGGTCAAAGGGGAGGGGGGGTGTGCTAGAGAAAGAGCACCTGTGTGTGTGATGTGGGGGCAGGAATCCAACACCGGGGGTGGTTAGGGTTTTATTGGGAGGGAGGTCACTGTACACCACCCGCCAAATATACACACAGAACCCAGCCATCTGGGACACACGCAGGATTCAGGTGTCCAATACACACACACACACATCCCCACACACATGTATGCATGCACACACCCCCTCAGGCATCTGGGATGCACACCCACACTGGTGCACATGAGACCCAGGCATCTGAGAGACGCATGCACAGGGGATATGTGTCTGGGATGCATGTGTGCATACACACACACACATACAAATGACCCAGGTCTGAGATGTACACACACACACACACACACACACACACACACACACACGCACAGAGGCATCTGAGAGATGTACACATGCATGTGCACACACACGTGCCCTAGATATCTGAGAGATGTATACACACACACTCAACCCGGGTATCTGAGATGTGCACACACACGACCCAGGCATTTGAACACACACACACGACTCAGGCATTCAGGATGCATGTGTGCACACAGAACCCAGGTGTCCAGAATGCATGCATGCGCATTCATCATTCACACACACACGCTACTCAGGTGTCCAGGACCCACACACACACGGAACCTAGGCATCAGGGATGCGTGTGTGCACATACACACAAACCCATTAGTACCACAAGACTTTGATGACCTGGGGTATTAGCTAGGGCCAATGTCAGTTGCAGTCACACCCAGAGGGCAGGCTGCTGTGCTGTGGTGGGTGGAGCATCCAGAGAATTGGGGTTCATGCAGTACAGTCAGCGTGTGTCCTTCCCCCCATGCATGCAGTGATGTGTGGTGCTATGGAAGGGGGGTGTAGTGGGGGTTTGGAGGCATGGAGGTTGTGAGGGGGTGTGTTTGTTGCTGGGGTGGTTGAAATGGTTCATAGATTCATAGATGTAGGGTTGGAAGGGACCTAAGTAGATCATCAAGTCCGACCCCCTGCCCTGGGCAGGAGAGAATACTGGGCTCATATGACCCCAGCTAGGTAATTGTCAAGCCTCCTCTTAAAGACTCCCAAGGTAGGAGCCAGCACCACTTCCCGTGGAAGTTGGTTCCAGATCCTAGCTGACCTGACTGTGAAGCAGTGCCTTCTAATATCCAGCCTGAACTTACTCTCAAACTACTTATGGCCGTTATTCCTTGTTACTCCGGGAGGTGCATGGGTGAACAGGCTGTATTTGGAAAAGGAGTGTGTGCATGTGTTAGGAGGTTGAATATAAATTTGATGGAAAGGGATTGTGGGAGAGGGAGTGTGTATCTGTATGTACATGTGCACATGTGTGCGTGTTGGGGGAGTGTGTGTCTCAGAAGGGGATTGTATTGGAAACAGCACACCTGGTTTCTGACCTCTGCTGTGAATGAAGAGTGGGGTCTGGTGAGTCAGACTGCTGGGGTCTGGGTGCTTGAACCTCTGATCCCCAGCTCTGGCAGGGAGCAGATCTAGCGATTAGAGCAAGGGATTGGGAGCCAGGATACCTGGGTTCTCTCACTGGGGAGCTCCCTTCATATATCAGAAAAATTATGTAGCAACCTGCTGTTCAGGGGGGTCACCTGGCTTGTGTCTGTCTGTCTAGACAACTGAGTTCTGGGGGGAAAAGGGGAGGGCGGTCTCTCAGATGCCCGGGATCTCTGTGTGAGCGTGTCTGTGTGTCTGTCCTGGACACCTGGGTTCTTGGGGGTGGGATGGGGTGGTGTCCTGGATGCTTGGGTACTGGAGGGAGGGGTGTGTTTGTGCATGTCCTGAGCACTTGGGTTTGTGGGGGGAGTCCCAGATGGCTGGGTTCTGTGTGGGTGTGTGTGTCCCAGGCAACTGGGTTCTGGAGGGGGGTTTGTGCACGTGCATGTGTCCTGGGCGCCTGGGTCTGGGGGGTGGCAGTGTGTGCGTGCATGTGTGTGTCCTGCAGGCCTGCGTTTTGTGTGTTTGTGTGTGTATGCGTGTTCTGGATGCCTGGGTTTGGGGGATAGGGTATCCCAAATACCTGGGTTCTGGGTGTGTCGTTGGGGGTGGAGAAGTGCCCCAAACACCTGGGTTCTTGGGATTTGTGGGGCTGTGTGTGAGCACCAGATGCCTGGGTTCTGGGGGAAGGGGGTGGTCTGGGTGTGTCGTGTGTGTCTGTCCTGGACACCTGGGTTCCGTGTGCATGTGTTCTGGACACCTGGGTTCCGTGTGTGTGTGTGTGTGTGTGTGTGTGTGTGTGTGTACTGGGGGCTGCGGGTGTTGCTGAAACATCCCCCCCTGCCCCCACCCTGTGTGTCGCTGGGAAGACGCTGCCATCGCTGGCCTCTTTCTCCCTGTCTTTTTCCGGGCACCTTTGACAGCGTCCAGGAGACGAGATTGCCTGCAGGGAGCCAGCTGACCTCTCTCTGGGTAGTCGGGTGAGCTGCAGCCCCCCCACCCCCATCCCCTTAGTGGATGGGATAGTGGGTAGGGGGGTTCCATGGTTTCTTCTGTGCCAAGAAGAGCTAATCCTAGCTTTACCTGCTCGTCCCCCGGAAGTCCTTCCTTTGGAGGAAGGAGTGGGTGGGTTGGGGGGGGGGGGGGGGATTTTATCTCTTGGCAGCTGCTTTGGCTTTGGGGAACACCTCCCCCACTCTCATGGCGGAGATGGAGGGGTGGACGTCTCTCTCCCCCTCTCCCCTGGCTCTCATTCCTGGTAGGAGGAAGGTTTGGCAGGGGGAGGCTGGTTGAGTCTTTTGCATGGAAAAAGAAGAGGAGCGGGGAGGTGGCGGCTGCTTTTGTGCCCATGGCTCTGGTGATGGCTGGGATACAGCTCTCTGCCCTGTTCAATTAACCGTGTTGAGAATGAAGCCAGTCTGTAAATTTGGGGGCGGAGGGTAGGCGGCACAGGGCTTTTATGTGCCATGCAAGGAGTGGGGAGGGGGTTTGGGGGTAAAGGGAGGGGGGAGGCTCTGGGTGGTTGGAAAGGGGTAAGAGGATGGTGAGTGCTATCCTAGGGGGTTGGGAAGGGGGTAAGATGGTGGTGGGAGGTATACCAGGGGTTGGGTAGGGGGCAGTATAACAGGAGATTGAGGATGGGGTTAAGACGATGGTGGGAAGTATTCCAGGGTATTGGGGATAGGGGTATCCCAGGTGAATGGGTGGGGGGTAAGAGGATGGTGGGGATGTCCTGGATGGTTGAGGAGGGCGGTAAGGGGATGTTGGTGGGGGGGAGCTGCATTATTTCACAGGCAGTGGAAACAGGTGGATTTATGCATGTCGGGAAGGGAGTGTGGGATGGGGGGACACACCACATGGCCCCACACGGCACCACATGCTTGTGCTTTGGGAAGTCCATGTGACTTTCTGGCCGGCAGCATTTCCACCCTGCTGTCTTCCCAGGGCTGCCTGGTGCCTGGGGTGGGGATGTAAAAGGTGTTGGGGGGTGGGAGGGGGCAGAGCTCTCCCTCTCTCCAAATCCTCCTGTTTTGTTAGCATTATCAGACGGATTGATTTATTTTTTTGGTTGTGTCCCCCCTCCCCCCATCCCCTCTTGCTGCTGCTTTATGTGGCATGGAAGGGGGGTGGGGTTCTTAGAAACCTTTGTAAGGAATGCTGGTGAAACACCTCCCATCCCAGCAGGTGTCTGTGTAGGTGGGTGGAGGGATCTTTTTGCCTGCCTCCCTCTCTTCTTTTGCTGGTGTCTTACTTCTCACTATTCATTCCAATATCCCAGGGGTTAGGGGGTTAGGGGTAGGGAGAGGCATTTCTTTTTTGGTTCTGCTTGTCAGTTGCTGCTTTTCCCAATAAGTCCTACATTCCCTTTATGCATCAGGTGCCTCCAAGGCAGACAGAGGTGCTGGGTGGGAGACAGAGCCATATATCACAGCTGGCTTTATTTCTTTTGGTGCTGGGCTTTTTTTTTCCTTCTCTCTCCACACCAGAAATCCAGCCATCAAAGTCAATTCCTCCTACCTTTGATTCCCATTATCAGGAAATATCAGTTTCCACCCTCTTTCTGGTTGTGGCATGAACATCAGACCTGCCATGGATTGGGTTAGACCCTAGATCTGTCTCGCCCAATCTCCTATGTCCCACAGTGTCAGAGAGTGGATGCTGAGAGGGAGAGTGAGCTGGATCTCACCAGGGTTTTGCCCCTCTGTTCCTCCTTCACTTGCAGCCTCCAGCATTGAAAGTCTGGGGAGTTCTGATGCAGGGGCCGAGCCCCTCACTCCCTGCTCTGTGGTGCCCCTTTCCTCCATAATGTATCCGGTCCCTTGGTGAAGTTGGCTAAACTGTCAGCTTCTACCACGTCTGTTGGCAACAAGAGACTTTGCGGGGGGTGGAACTCGCTGCAGTTAGTTTCATAGTTTCATAGTTGGTGGGTCAGAAGGGACCGAAGCAGATCATCAAGTCTGACCCCCTGCCATGGGCAGGAAAGGATGCTGGCATCAAACGACCCTGGCTAGGTGGTTGTCTAGCCTCCATTTGAAGACCTCCAGGGTAGGGGTGAGCACCACTTCCCTTGGAAGTTAGTTCTAGCTCCTAGCTGCCCTGACTGAAGTAGTGCCTCCTGATGTCTAGCCTGAATCTACTCTCAGTCAACTTATGGCCATTGTTCCTTGTTACTCCTGGTAGTGCTTGGAGAAACAGGGACTCTCCTATTGCCTGCTGGTCCCCCTTGGCAAGCTTATAGGTGGCCACCAGATCCCCTCTCAGCCTTCTTTTGTGGAGGCTGAACAGGTGCAGGTCTCGTAGCCTCTCTTCATAGGGCCTACCCTGCTTCCCCTTGATCATGCGAGTGGCCCTCCTCTGGACCCTCTCGATGCTATCCACATCCCTCTTGAAGTGCGGCATCCAGAACTAGATGCAGTACTCCAACTGCGGCCTGACCAACGTCGCGTAGAGGGGGAGGATCACCTCCTTGGACCTGCTCGTGATGCATTTATGGATGCATGACAAGGTACAGTTAGCCTTCCTGACCGTGTTCCCACATTGGCAGCCCATGCTCATCTTGGAATTAATAGTGACTCCAAGATCCTTTTCTGCCTCTCTGCTGACAAGAAGGGACTTCCCTAGCTTGTAGGTATGCTGTTGGTTCTTCCTCCCCAGGTGCAACACCTTGCACTTGTCCGTATTGAAACCCATCCTATTCTCATCCTCCCACCTCTGTAACCTGTCCAGATCTAGTTGTAGCCTGTCCCTCTCTTCTACTGTGCTCACTCCTCCCCACATCTTAGTTTCATCTGCGAACTTGAACGAAGTGCTTTTCAACCCCTCGTCCAAGTCGCCGATGAAGATGTTGAACAGTGCGGGCCCGAGGACCGAGCCCTGGGGAACCCCACTGCCCACGTCCCTCCAGGTTGAAAATGACCCATCCACCACCACTCTCTGGGTGTGGCCCTCCAGCCAATTTGTGACCCCTCTGACTGTGTAGGCGTTGACACCACAGTCGCCTAATTTTTTAATGAGGATGGGGTGAGAGACAGTGTTGAAGGCCTTCCTGAAGTCCAAGAAGACTATGTCCACCGCAACACCTGCGTCCAAGGCTTTTGTGACCTGGTTCTAGAAGGCAACCAGGTTACATCTGAACTTACAACCTGCTAGTTTCATGTAATGATCCCTGGTTCTTGTCTGGTGAGAGACAGTCAATATAAATCCCCATTTGCTTTCTCTTCACAACTTAGTGTTTTAGAAACCCTTCTCATGTCCTCAAGCTTCTCTTTTCTAAATGGAATAGGCTTTGTCTGTCCATCTATCCAGCCCATTCTCTATCTCTCTATCTATCCACCCCACATACTCTATCCCCTACACTCCATCTCGCCATCTATTCATCCCTGTCTTTCTCTTTACCGTTTAGTGTTTTGGAAACCCTCATCATGTCCCCACTCCAGCACCTATTTTCTACACTGATAGACCTATCTGTCCATCTATCACCCCATGCTATCTATTCAGCTGTCTGTTCATCCCACTCTCTATTGATCTGTTCCCCCCCGGTCTTTCTCTCTCATTAGCCTCTTTAGTCTCTCTTCATGTGAAAGCTCATCGACACTGGTAATCATCCTTGTCTCTGGCTCTTCTCTAGTTCTCTATCCTTTTGGAGGTGTGGGGACCAGAATTGGGCACAGTCTTCAAGGTATGGACACAGCATGGATTTGTAAAAGGGCATTACTTTTCTGTTGTGTTCGCAATTTCCTTCTTCATCATCCCTAATGTGTTTGACGGCTGCTCAGCACAGAGCTGATGTTTTTAGCAAACTGACCACAGTGACTCCCAGGTCTCTTTCCTGTGTGGTAACAGCTCATGTACAGCCCATGATAGTGTAGTTATAGCTTGCATTATTTTTACCTGTGTGTGTTTTCAAGGTCTCCTCAGTCATATTATTTCCTAAAATGTCTTGGCTATATCACAGCCTCTGGGGCAGCATTCAGTGCCTTCCTGGGGTGCCCAATTGCTCTCTCCCCCCGTTGTTGCTACATGTGTCAGGGTATTTTGAAGCCTCCATCAGAGGCATTGGGTATTGACTGCAGCCCAGGCTGAGGCTGTTGACCAGGTTGGGCCAGTGCTCCTGCTGGGACTCAAATCTGGAGGATCTTGGCTAGAGGGTCTTAGCCCTCCACTCAGGGTGAAACCAGCATTGTATTTGGGGATCAGGAAGGAATTTTACCCCCTGGTCAGATTGGTACAGACTGGAGAGGGTTTGCCTTCCTCTGTAGTGGTGGCACAGCCTTTGTCAGATCTCTGGAGCATATATTGAACAACCTATTACAGCAGCAGGACATTGGCTGCTATGGTATTCCTGCTTTCCCTGTGTCAGGTTTGGGTGTGATGTCTGGTGTTGTGTCAGGGTGGACAGTAGTTTTATAAAGAATTTAGATGATGGATTTGTATAAGATGGTTTGTATAGGGCTGATGCTGCCTCGAGCAAAGGGTTGGTCTAGATGTGGCATGTATATATCTATAGCTGGCTATAACTATCTGTCTATTTATATCTATGTCTGCATAAATGTATGTAGATATATCAACGTGTGTGTGGGTGTATGTGCATACACATATAGAGATTAGATATACCTACATAAATCTATGTAGGTATATCTATTCCCTACGTATCTATCTATCTGTAGCTGTATTTCTATCTATATCTACATAGAACTATGTAGACATGTGTAGATATGTGTGTATTTGTATACATATATAGGAGTTATATATTTACGTTGAGTGATCATATGTCCCATTTTAGCTGGGCAGCCCTGCATTTCAGAGGTTGATCCCAGCTGGCTGTTGGGAATTGTAATGGGCATTCTGGAAATTCAGAGGCATGGGGCACAGTTTGGCTGGGAGTTGGAGTGGCGTGGAATGCCTTGCAGGTGGGCACGCAGGAATTGCTGCCTGCCCGAAATGCAGTCCCACCCCTGCATGGGGGTGGCAGGGGGAACAATATTCAAGATTTCCCAGATGATGTCCCAGATTTCTGGGATTTCCATATGGTCATGTAGGGGTTAGATATAGCTGTGTGTATACAAGTCTGTCTACATAGAGTCTCTATATATCTACATAGATATATGTATGTAGATATATCTAACCCCTAAATATCTGCATCTAGGTCAGGCTTGTCCAACATACGGCCCGCGGGCCGCCATGCAGCCTGCCAAGCCATTTTCTCTGGCCTGAGGCCCCTTGCTTGGGACAGGTGAGGAGTCCTGGTGCCTGCTCTGTGCTCCATGGCGGCGGTGGCGGTGATGGGGCAGCAGCGAGGTGGGCAGGGCCGGCCCAGCAGTGAGGGGAAGGGGGGAGCTGCTTACCCCTGCGGGGCCGGACTTGTCACGTGAGCCAGGTCCCCGAGGGCTGCGCGGCGCAGGGCTGCCCCAGCTGTGCCTGACTGGACAAGCTGGGCAGTGCCTGCAACTTCTCCTCTGGCTCCGCCCCTTGCTGCAGCATGGCTCATGCCCTGCCCGCGTGCGTGGTGGATGGAGGCACCAGGTAAAGCCCCGCGCGGAGCTGGGGGGCGCCTTGGGGCTGGGCTGGGGCTGCAGGGCACGCGGTTGCCGGAGTCGGGCTGGGCGGGAGGCAGGAGGAACCCAGCACAGAGGCTCTCTAATTCCAGTCACCTCCTTGGCAATATGAATGCAGTTTCCAGCTGCCTGGCCCCAGCACAGCTCCTCACCAGCTGGAAACTGTACCTGTGCCCGTGGCAGGGCTGGGAGAAGTGACAGTGGCACAGACAGTGCCTCTACCTCTCTAGACCTGGTGTGGGTGCACAGAAAACCCCCTCACCGCTGAAGCTACCTGGGCCACGTCAGATCGGAGCTGGATTGTTTCATCCTGTGGCTTGAAAAGGTTGCTGGCTGTAGAGAGAGGACAGGATGCTTACTGAATACTTGGGAGAAGAGCCCATCTTGGATTCAAAAGACCCAGGAGTCTTGTTCTGTTGGCTAATGGGCATGCAGTCACTAGCTGCCAGGGCATGCACCTGCTGCCCATCACAACATGGAGTCTGCAGAGGCTGGGCATTTCTTTTTAAAGTGCCTTCCCTTAGCCATGCTGCCCAGTTGGGTAGGCTTGGGGAGGATGTATCCATTTGGCACTTCTCCACAGCTCTTGTCCCCCAGTAACCCATGGCTGCAGAGGCTAATAGCAATGACCTGTATGTAGAAACTCAGTCCATGCTTCTGGTCATGGTAGTGGTTTATTATGAATTGCTTTTATGGAGGTGGGGGAATGGTTCAGGGCACTGGTAGTGAGACTTAGTGCTCTTCCTTTTCAGATAATTAGGGGGAGGCTAGGTCTGGTTGTCAGTGGTCAAAAGTTGTTACCATTTTTTACCTGCTTGGGTTAATATAGGGTGACATCCACTACTCTTGAGTATTGCTGACTCACTTTGTCAGAAACCTCTGCAGGAAGAGGGAGGAAGGAGCTGGGTTCTCTAGGACAGTGGTTTTCAACTTTTCTTGTACCAGGACCCATTTGTAAACATTGATGGCCAGTTCCAACCCAGTAAATAGTTTAAGTAGAAAACAACCCCCTGGCCTTGCTGGTGCCCCTCACTCCTGACTTGCTGCCCCCCACCTCCAGGCCCCAGCCCCACTCTGAGTTCATGGGTAAACTGGGTCAGGTATCTGGAGAGTGTCAGGAAGCCAGTAGCAGCATAAGCCAATGATGCAGCAGCCTGAATATAGGATCAAACTTTGTTTCCCAGACAGTTCCTCTTGTGGGTCAAGGGTTTATCTGGGAAGGGGTGAGGATTCAGCTGACCTTCGGTGGCCACTCTGGTGGCAGGGAGTGGACATGTGGCTCGACCCATCTGGCAGGTTCTGATCACCTGTGTCTGTCCCCCCTTATGCTCTGCTGAGCAGGTGGCAGACAAGGGTGAGCAGCTATGCCAGGCAGGCTGAGGCCCACAGCCTGGCAGATTGGGAAGCCTAATCTCTAGATTAGTGGTTCCCAACCTTTTTTGGACTGGAAGTGACTGCAGACTGGCAAACTGCAGACCGGAAGTGATCGGCATCCTGTGGACCAGCAGCCAACCATGTTTTATACTTGGTATCTGACTAGATTTCAGTATTTTGATACCTTTGTTTGAAATAAAAATTCAGGATATAGGTTAAGGAGTGGGTTAGAATTAAGGTTGAAGAAATCCAACCATATAGAAGTACAGATATTTAGAATTACATTTCTAAACTATCTTATGTTCCTACCTAGAGACTTGTCTTTTCTTTTTTGTGGGGAGAAGGTATTCAAAATGCCTAGCACAGAACACTCATTTAATATTTTTTCTACTCTGTATATCTGACAGTAAATGTGGTACTTTGTTCATGTGTTAACTTCGTGCTTTTTATGTAGGTGGCCTGCGGTTGTTTGTAAATAGATTAGTCTCCCACCGTATCTAATAAGATTTGATTAATGTGTTGGCAGTTATCAGGGCTGGTCCTGCCAGGAACTGGATTCTCTCAATAAATGAGCAACTTGGAGTTTCAGGAAGGGGGTTTTAGTGATCCAACAAGGGACTTGTCAAAATGGCAGAACAGGGATGCATTCCCCTTCCCCTGCTGGATAAATGGCTCAAACAGTTTTAATTGTTTCTTCTTCTTCATTAGTAAAGAAAGATCTTCCTGGAAGTAATAGAAATGTAACTGCTGTGATTGATATTTTCTAAAAAGTCTCAGTTTGGAAACAGCTTGTCTACTTCAGTTTTGATGGAATAAATATTTTTTTATCTTTGGATGGGCTTCCCTAGTGGTCAAGTTTCATGTTGCCATCAATCTCTGTGTAGAAAAGGGCAATTTATTTTAAGACTGGATGATGCTGACAAGCCCTTCTGATGTTGCTATTTAAATTATGGTCAACATTTAAAACCAAATAAATAAATGAATAAAACCAGGGTTTTATTATGTAACCTTTAGTCATAACTAGTTAATAATTCAATAAAAGTAAATCTTCTTGAAGATTATTCTAAAAAATGCCCGTTGCTTTGATTAGTTTCCACTCTGGCTGATATCTTTTCCGCATTTGATCTGTCAACTTGCATTATGCTTCTTTCATTTACTGAGAAGTGAGTAGAAGCGAAAGTGTTTATTTTAGTCAAGTGTTTGGTATTATTTCATTCTTGCTTTT
>NW_005842545.1:221638-240164 GCF_000455745.1 Alligator sinensis
TGATCGTGACATCACTTCCTGATGTGATACCACTTCCTGTGAGGTCTTTGAATATGGCTCGCGGGCCCACTGGGTGATAAAAAGTTTGTGATCCGGCCCCACATTCAAAAAGGTTGGACACCCCTGATCTAGGTAGATCTATTTACATGTGTGTGCACATGCGTGTATATACCCCCCCACACACTATATAGGGGTTAGATATAACTGCATAGCTCTATGTAGATATATCTAATCCCCAGATATCTGTCTTACTTTTATTATTCTAATATTATAAAAGCCTAAGTCTGTCTGTCTGTCTGTCCATAATGCTTTATTCATGCTCTGATTGGCTGACAAACAGACAATCAGAGCGTGAAGAAGTGTTCTAACAGGTGGCACCCTGCTGCCATGATGGTGGGGACACGGGGGATAGAGCGGGGGGTGCGAGGCCAGCACAGTTGGCCTTGCCTCCCCCACCCTGCTCCCTGGAGGCGGCAGCAACAGAGCAGACAGAAGGAGGGGACAAGATTTGCCCCTGCAGCCCCCCCACCCTGCTCCCTGCAGGTAACATGGCGGGGGGTGGCAGAGGGGAGTGGGCCTGGGTCCAACATGGGGTGGGGGAGAGGAGCCGGCCTGGACCCTAAACAGCAGAAGAGAAGGGGGAGTGGGCTCTGTCCCTGCCCACCCCCTGTCATTCTTGATGGGCAATTGGATAGTCTATTGTATTTATCTGTATCTGGAGGTCCCTTCTAGCCCAACTTTTCTGTGACTGAAGGGCCCTGCTGACCAAGAATTATCAGCCAGACTGAGTTGACTGTGGTCATATGGGGTATTGGTGGCACAGAATGGGTCACACAGACCACCAGCATGTGTTGATGGAGCCCCAGGACCATCCTCCTGTCCCTTCTAGCTCATTCACAGGAGTATTTCTATCCCCCCACCACCAACAAACACAAGGGAATCAGCAGTGAAGGTGGTGGAAGAAGCAGCCAGTGGGAAGTCAGTGGGTGTGTTACCGTCTCACAGAGAAAGCAAGTTGTTCTTTCTCTGCATCTGTATCTTTCACCCCATGTCCCCTGGAGATGGATATGTTTGATTGGTGAAGGAATGGGATTGCTACGTTGGCCTCCAGCCAGTTTTCTTTGGAAGGAGGCCATGGAGGGGGCCCCTACTTAGAAGGCTTTGAAACTTGGAAAGCTATACATTTCTCAGCAGAGTTTGTAGTAATTATACACACTGAAATGTAAAAGGCAGGTCTGTGGGGAAAGCCTGAGAAGGCTCCAACCTAGTATTTCATGCTCAAAAAGATCTATGTAGATATATCTGTATGTGTGTGTGTGTGTGTGTGTGTGTGTGTACACACACATGAACATATAGGGATTAGATACATCTATATAACTGTATGTAGATAAATATATATTGCTAGGTAGAGAGGTTAGATATATCTATATAGATCTGTACAGATATATCTACGTGTGTGTTTGTGTGTGTACACACAGATATATAGGGTTTAGATATATTTACATAGATTTATGTAAATGTATCTAACTCTTATGTATCTATCCATTTTTACATTGTACTCAGTAAATGTATTTACATATATGTGTGCATATGCACACATGCATGCACGCACATAGACATATAGAGGTTAGATATATCTATGTAGGCCTATGTAGATTTATCTAATCCTTATTTATCTAAATTTATATTTACATAGGTCTGTATAGATATACATATTTATCTCTTTCTCTCTCTCTTCCCCCCACCCCATAAAGTATGTGTGTGTGTTTGTATGCACATACACACTGTATGTATACAAGTTTCCCTCGCTTTATGTGAGTTCTGTATGTGCAAATTCGCTCTTATGCAATGACCCTTTTTATACCAAAAATTTGTTATATGCGAGGTAAATTCACTCTTATGCAATCAGTGTGGTGAAAGCCTGCGGTCAGCTGCTTTGTGCAGTGCATTGTGGGAGTGATGTGCAACAAAATATAGTCTCCTGTGTGGATCTGTGCTCCTTGCTCGTCTGCAACACATATTTCTGTAGTTGCCATCCCCATTATGATAGTGCCCTGTGCTTGTGTGTATTGTATGCTGTTGGTGAGCACCAAAATTGTCTTGTAAAAATGGTAGAAATAGGTCTGGCGGTCAGCACAGTCAAAATCTTGGAACGTATCCCTATTTGTTCCATTGTAAAGTGGGTTCCCTTTATGCAAATTCGAGTTATGCTCCATTTTCCAGGAACACATGTGCAGCATAAAGTGAGGGAAAACTGTATATACCTGTATTTCTTCTTGGGGTGATTATTACCTGGGTCATGGTCCATTGCTGAATAGCCAATGAAAGAGGTCAGGGATAAAATGAGAAATTGGAAATCTGTACAGAAGCTTCAGATGATTCTTTAGTTAGAACAGAGAAGAATGGAGTTGTGATGTTTCATAGCTGAACCGGGAGGAGTGGGAACTTGGATGCCTGGGTGCTGTCCCTGGCTCCAGGATGGGAAAAAGAGGGTATATCTCTCACATGCTAATCATTGTGATTCAGACTGGGCTGCCAGAGGGAGCAGAGCATCTGTGAGAAGGATGTAATAACACACTCAGTGCCATAAAAAAGGATGAGGGGTGTTTAGGAAGCAAACCCAGCTTCTGCCTTCCCAAACCAGATAGGAGGCATATCCTTCTAACCTAGGTCTCTCCCTTCCCTCCCCACCAAGACTGCTCAGATCCAAAGACAACAGATTTAAGCCTGTAATTCCTTTTTTGGCTTAGCCAGAAATGAACCGGGCAAGAAACTCTGTGCCAAAAACATGCCACCTCCCCTTGCTTAGAGATTGTCTGGCTGTGGAAGGCATCCAGAGATTCAGAAGCGGCTTTAATTTTATTAATTTCCCTGCAGAGAATCACAGAGTTGCAGCAAAGCCAGGCTGGCAGGGCCCTCATGGAATCATAGATAATTCAGGCTGAAGGAGACCTCCAGAGGCCAAGTCCAACCCCCTGCCTGAGGCAGGATCAGCCCTAACCAAAACATCCCAGAAAAATTCATTTTTCAACCTCTTTGTAAAGCTACCATCCATCCTGACACAGCACCAGACATCACATCTGAATCTGCCACAAGTAAGCAGGGGGACCACAGTGGCCAATGTCCTGCTGCTGTAAAAGTTATTAATATACTCTCAAGAGATCCCAGGTAGAGGCTGTGACCCCTGCTAGAAGAAAGCAACCCCCTCCCCCAAGTCCATACCAATTTAACCAGGGGATCAAATTCCTTCCTTCTTCCAAATGTGGTGTTGGTCTGACCCTGAGCAGAGGAGCAAGACCCTCTAGCCAGGACCCTACAGGTTTGAGTCCCAGCAGGAGCATTGGCACAGCTCAGTCACATCTCAAGTCATCCCAGGTTTTGTCCAGCAACCACTACTGCTCCAAACTCTGCCTGTGGTTATGAGTTTACTCAGGTTCAGAAGAAGGGGGGTGTTCAATGAAAGCACATTTAATCAGCCAGAGCAGGAGAACATTAAGTAATGAGATGCGATAATGGGCTCTTTCCAATCTCTGGCCATGCTCATCTGCTCCCACAAGTCTCTTGGGCCCTGGGATTACGATGAGGTTGTGTCTGAAAAGGTAGCCCCTGAGGGCTGGTGTCTGCATCTGAAGAAGGATGTTGGGGAAGAAAATAAGCAGGAAGGTAGAATGGGAGAATTAGGAAAGGTCCAAAGAAAGGCAGATTCATTAAACAAAATCTCACCATTTTGCGTGTCTTGCCAGCACCTCCAATGCTTCACTAAAAGTGATTTCCACACCTGAGCTAGGGAGCTGAGTTAATGTTTCCACCCATGAGTTTGTGTTTCTAGTTTGAGTTAAAAACTAGGTTGTGAATGGAAGCTATGTTACTAGGAGAAGCAAACAGCTAGCAGCGTTGCAGAAGTAAGACTAGCATAGAAATGCCACTATTGCTGCCAAGTAGTTGGCTTTAAACTTTGGCTGGATGAGGAATCAAGGGAAGGTGGGGTGTGACTGCACCCATGACCCTTCCCAGAATCCTCCCCTGCTAGGGACCCACGTTCCTTCTGCCACATGCCAGGACTGGGGCCTGAGCCCCACACTAGCTCCACCTTCACCTACATGCCAGGATCAGGCCCTGTGCCGCCCTGCACTCCTAATCTACTGCACAGGGCCATGCCCTGTGGGGCTCTCCATGTACCCATGGGCTGGATGACCTGGTATGGAGGGCTTGATTTGGCCCACAAGCCCTGGGTTAGACAATGGATGTGTTTGGGGTGTTTTGAATAGGGTGAAGGTTGCTAGGTCACCTTGAGTATACTTTGGTTGCTGTATGGATTGGGAGAGAATTCTACCCCACCCCCTGTTGCTGCTATATGTCAGAATGTTTTGAAGCCTTCCTCAGGGTCATTGGGTATTGGCTGCAGCCCAGGCTGGGGATGGTGATGGTGATTCTGTCTGCTAACTGCTTCTGGTCTCCCTACTTATATTTCACAGCCTTAGAGATTTTAGCTCTTTTCTCAGAATCTTGGATCCACCCTTGGAGACCAATTTTCAGCAGCAGTTAGGCTTTCAGCTTGAGTTAAGCAGGAAAGGGAGGACAAATAAGTCAAAGACGAAGCTCTGTCCCTGCTTTATGTACATCTAACTCAGGAAAATATTTTTCTTCATTTTTCTTTTAAAAAACAATGTGCCTTGTATTTTGGGTGTGTCATACATGAGACAATATGGCATCTCTATAGAGGGCCCCATCCTGCCATGCCTGTATGGTTCATAGTTCTGTCTCCTACATGGTCAGTGATGCTGGGGAAGCAGTCTTTCTGACTCCCTTCTCTTCTCCCATTGCAGCTTCCAGCTTTGGGAGATCTAGGATGTTCTAATTCAGAGACTGCCCCCTGACCTCCATGCTGTAATGTCTCATTTATAATGTCAGACAAGGTTCTTTGGATAAATCTGAAATCTTTTATCAGACCAACTCAAATAGTTTGAAAAATTCTTCTTAGCAGCTTTCAGGCACAAACACCCTTCATCAGGCTGAGGAAGCGTGACCATCTGTAGACGTTTCCTCAGCCTGACAAAGGGTTTATAATGTGCCCTTTCCTCCACAAAAAATTCAGTCACTGGAAGTCAGGCTGTGCATTATAATCAAGGAAATGTGGTAAATGTCACTTCTGCTGCTTAGGCCTCTACTGGGGGTGGAGGGGAATGAAAGTAAAGTGAAAAATATGTTAACAACTTTTGCCACAGCAGGATGTTGACCATGGTTGTTCCCTCTGTTTTACTGGTGACAGCTTCAGGTGCGATGTGTTGGGGTTGTGTCAGGGTCAAAACTGGCTTTGTATAGAATGGTTCAGATAGGGATAATATTGCCTCTGGGTGGGTGTTGGACTAGATCAGCGTTTCTCAACCTGTGGGTTGCAACCCAAAAGTGGATCACAAGAATATATGAGAAGGTTGCGAACAATCTTTAAAAATGGATTCTCCTTTAAAGAAGAAAAACATGGGGAAACTGTTTTTTCCCTTGCAGGCTATCAGAGTTCCAGCCTGTTAGGGGCTGCTTGGGGGCTACCCCCTACCCCGTGCACTAGGTGGGGCTTGGACCTGGGCATGGGGAACAGCAGGTAGGGTGTGAGTGGCACTGGGTCAGGACTGGTCATCCATGTTTGCAAATGGATCCTGGTACAAAAAAGGTTGAGAACCACAGGACTAGATAACTTCAAAAGGTCCCTTCCAGCCCAACTTCTCTATGATTCTGAGTGCTACACACAGGGTTGCCTAGCTGCTGACTGTGGGATCTCTCTTTTTCCTCCTCCAGGCAAGGGAAGATCCTTTCTTTTCCTCATTCCACCTTTCAGAAACTAGATGCTTGTTTCCTTGGGGTTGGAGCAGAGGCATGTTGTGTACTTCCTCCATACAGTAAGGAGGGAGTTGGGGCGGGGATGGGGGGTGTGTATTATGTGCTGGAAAGTGTGGTAAACAGGGAGTTAGGGGTCAAGTTGCATGCTATAAAGTACAATAAGTAGAGAATTGGCGACATGTTTTGTGTGAAAATATGGTAAACAGGGAGTTGGTAGGGATAGAGTGTAGGGGGTGGATAGATCAACAGATAAGAATGTGGGGTGAATATATGGACAAATAAGAGTGAGAGTGGACAGAAGGAGAGAGAAATGGATAGAGAGTGTGTAGTGAGCAGATTGAGAAATGGATGGAGTGTGGGATAGATGGAGTGTAGCATGGATAAATGGAGAGATAGTATGGGGTGGATAGTCAGAGAAATGGATACAGAGTGTGGGGTGGATAGATGGAGGGATGGATGGATAGAGTGTGGTTTAGATAGACAGACAGACAGGTCTGCTTAGTTTAGAAAAATAACACTTGAGGGGGGACATGATGAGGGTTTCCAAAACACTAAATAGCAAAGAGGAAGTCAGTAGGGATTTGTTATGGACTGTCCCTCACCAGACAAGAACAATGGTTCACCACATGAAGCTAGCAGGTTGTCAGTTTAAAACTAACACAAGGCAGTTCTCTTTCCTTCAGCGTGTCATTAAAAGGGTAGAGTTCGTTGCTACCAGATGTGGTGGAAGCTGAGAGTTTAGCCAGTCACCAAGGGGCTAGACAGTAGGTACTGAGCAGGGGAGTGAGGGGTGCAGCCTCTGCATCGGAATTCCCCAGACTTTCAATGCTGGAGGCTGCAAGTAAGAAAGGAACAGGGGAAAAAACCCTCATCAGATCCAGCTCACTTTCTTTTTCAGCATCTGCTCTCTGCGGCCATATGACTCAGGAGACAGGGCAAGATGGACCTAGGGTTTGACCCAGTCAGTGGCAGTCCATATGTTCCTATGAGTTGCCGGGGGTGGTGGGGGGGGTTGTGCGCTAGAAGGTACGGTAAGCAGGGGTTTGCAAAGCTGGAATTGGGGGCTAAGCTGGAGGGAGATGGGTGGGTTGTGGCTTTATAATGAGTTTCTTATATAGAGCCCCCACCCCAACCTGGAGATCATTTTGCAGTCTCAGTGGCTTTCACCTCCTGGAAACAAATCTTCTTTTCTGCCTCCTCCTCCTCTTCCTCCCCCACCCCTCTTCCCCCTCCTCCGCAGGTTGCCATGGGGACACTCCAGTAGGAAACCAACGCTGCTAACATCACGATGCACCCGGCATTGTGAAGGGAAAACTGAGCAAACACCCTCCCCTGGGTTCCCTGGAGGGGCCCACATGGTTAGTCATGGCCACAGACTCCGGCGCAGAAGAGCCTGAGAAGCCCCAAAGAGGTGTCTCCTTGGAAGGCGACATCCTCATGGCAGAGACCACTTTGACCATGGAGGACAAGGAGCCTGCCCACTCCCTAGCTTCTAGTGGGGGCCCTACGGAAAGGAAGCGCTTCTTTCGCAAGAGTGTGGAGATCACAGAGGAACGAGACCAGTTGGGGCCAGGTGCCCAGCCAGAAGAACATTTCTCCACTGGCCTTCTCCTAGCTGGACAGGATGCCAAGAGTGAGCCAGGCCCCAAAGCTTCTTCAGAGCCCCATAAGGAGAAGACCAAAAAGGAGATCGAGGAGGAGGCAGAGATGAAAGCTGTGGCCACCTCCCCTGGTGGCCGGTTCCTCAAGTTCGACATTGAGCTGGGCCGCGGGGCTTTCAAGACAGTTTTCAAAGGGCTGGACACGGAGACGTGGGTGGAAGTGGCATGGTGCGAACTTCAGGTGTGTGCCTTGCTCTATGGGGCAGGTGTGGGAGGTGGGCGGGGGACAGTGTTGAACACATGCTTCCTTTAAAAACTCCAGCTCCCGGCTAACAGATTTCGGCGGGGAGAGGTAGAAAGGCCAGAGATGAGACCTCTTGGCTGTGTGGTATGTCTGCACTTGGTATGGGGGCTGGCCGTGGCTGGAGACGCAAGATATGGAGCTTCTACACCCTCCATGTCTTACCACCACTACCTGCTGTGCCCTTATTGACAAACAAAAAACTCAAGAGCCTCATGGATTTTATTAACAGGAGCAAATCAAAGGCATGGATTCTCCTGTTCTGTTTGGCATTGGTGTCCCATGTCCAGTCTCGGGCCCTGCACATCAGGAAGGAGGTGGACATGTTGGAAAGAGTCCAGTGCAGACAGACCCAAATGATGAGGAGCCTGGGAAGTAGGATTGATTCATAGATTGTAGAGTTGGAAGGGACCCCGAAGGATCATCATGTCCGACCCCCTGCCCTAGGCAGGAAAAGGACCGAGATCAGATGACCCCAGCCAGGTGCCTATCTAGCTTCCTCTTGAAGACCTCCAAGTTGGGTGATTACTACCACCTCTCTTGGCAGCCTGTTCCAGCTTCTGGCCACCCTCTGACCCTGATGGGGACAGGCTGAATGATCTTGGGAGATTGAGTCTGGAGAAGTGATGTTGGAATGGGGATTGGATTACAGCCTTCTTGAAGGCCAGTGCCAGAGAGGATGGAGATGATTTAGGGGTCTGGGAAGTAGGACTGATGAGAACAGGCTGGAAGAGCTCAAGGGGTTGAGTCTGGAGAAGAGAAGCTGGTGGGGGGGTTAGATTACCACCTTCCCATCCCTGAAGGATGATGACAGAAAAGATGGAGATGGGCTTTTATCTGTGGCCATGGGGGACAGGACTAGGAGCAGTGGCTTCAAGCTGCGGCATGGCAAACTGAGGTTGGAAATGAGGAGGAACTTGCTGCCTCTGAGGGAGGTAAAGCATTGGAACAGGTTGTAGAATCTCCACAGAGAAGTGGTGGAATCTCCATCCCTGGAGATGTCCAAGAGTAGGTTGGGTGGTGTAACAAGATCCTACTCCAGGGGTGTCCCTGATGCCCCTGGAGCCCCCTCAGACCTTGTCAGCTTCACTCGCTTTTGGCCAATCTCCCTTTCCACTTTCCTGCCATGCCTTGTTGTATTCATCTTTTTGAAAAAGACAGGCTGCCCCAGGGTTTCCCATGCTTGATCTTACACTCCTCACATTGTCTCTGCTCTCCACCTGAAGGGCTAATTATATGGGCTCTGTCCTCCCCAGTACCCATGCCTCACAGATGTCACACATACTAATTGGATTATAACTGCCCCTACAGGCTCTTGGCTCCATTTGTTCTTATGCCAGCCCCTCTATGAGCCACTCTGGGCCCTTCAATCTCCAGCTGTGGCCCCACTGGCTTTCGGTCCTTCTCCTTAGATCCTGGCTTCGCTCCTAGGCCAGTTGAGACCCATGGGCTCTCTAGCCCTGCCAGTCTCTGGCTGTGGTCCTCCTTGACTTTTGGCCTTTCCTGAGCCCTGGCCCCACTTCTAGGCCAGTGAGACATATGGGCACCCTGGCCCTACCTACTCCCTGGGCCCTCTGCTCTCTTTTTGAGCCCTCTGGCTTCTCTTTTCTGGGCCAGCTGGGACCTCCTTACCTCCACATAGTCCCTTCCACAAACCACCAGCTGTTTCCCAGCCCTAAGGCTACATGCTGGTGGTTCTGCTGGACCTAAGGCCACACACCCATGGATGTAGTTGGTGTGAGCCAGAGTCACTGACTCAGCAGCCTGCTCAGGAGCATCTTCCCTGTCAGCTGCTAGGGTAAGATTGCCCATCTACCTAAGGCCCTGAATTTATATATACCTCAAGTGCAGCCCCTTCCCACAGGTGTCTTCCTTGATTATTACCTGAGCTTTTTCTAGATCATTCTCTCCTCTTAAACTGACAGGCACGCTAAGTGCCCTGTCACAGGTGGACACTGGACTGGGATGGTTTAGTCAGGGATGATCCTGCCTGGAGCCAGGGGGCTGGGGTTGAGGTGATCTCCTAAGACCCCTTCCAGCGCAACATCCCCATGATGCCTTCTCAGATCATAGGACTATGAGAAAGCAGGAAGGGGGTGACAGGACAGAGATGGGTTTTTCTCTTTGGCCATGGGGGACAGGACTAGGAGCAGTGTCCTCAAACTGTAGCAAGGGAACTGAGGCTGGGGATGAGGAGGAACTTGCTGCCTCTGAAGGAGGTTGAGCATGAGAACGAGCTGCCTGGAGACATGGTGGAGTCTCCATCCTTGGAGAAGTGCAAAGGCAGGTTGGACAGACTCTCTGACAGCTCAAGGAGCTGCTACATCAGATGCAGGTGTCTTCTCAAGGCTCAGCCCACACTAATGGCTCCGCAGAAGGCTGGGAGACCCCACAGAGTCAGGTGTCTTATATTCTGGGGTGTGTTGTATACAAGGAAAATACAGTCATTTCATGGTCTGTGCTCAGAGAGCATTTCCTTCCCATAAGAGATATCAAAGTGCCTGTAACAGGTCCCAATAGATTTATGTTGCTTGGTAAAGAAAAGGCATTTGATAATCATAGAGAAATCATAGTGACATCAGGCTGGAAGGGATCTCCAGAGGTCACCTCTAGTTCAACCCCATGCTCAAAGCAATCCAAACCATCAAGACAAATCTGTCATCTAAACTCTTCATAAAACTACTGACAACCCCTGACATAAGACATGACAACCAAAACTGCCACAGGGAAAGCAGGGGGACCATGGCAGCTAACATTTTGCTTCTGTCGAAGGTTGTTAATATATGCTCCACAGATCACAGGTAGAGGCCATGCCCCCACTACAGAGGAATGCAACACCCATCCCCCTTCCCAGTTCATACCAATCTAACCAGGGGATAAAAGTCCTTCCTGCTCCCAAATGTGACATCAGTCTGACCCAGAGGGCAAGACTCTAGCCGGGATACTCTGGGTTTGAGTTCCAACAGGAGCATTGGATCAGCCCAGTTACCATCCTCAACCTGGGTTGCAGCCAACAACCAGTGCCTCTGAAGGAGGCTTAAAAACACCCGTAGCAGCAAGAGCAGGCAACCAGCAAAGCCTAGAAGCCTGGAAAATCCCCATAGTAGAATATAGGCTTCACGATACTTAGATCATCCCTGACTGGTGGCTGTCCAACCTCTTCTTGAACCCCTCCAGTGTGGCAAGTCCACAACTTCCCTGGGCATCTATTCCACTACCTCACTGTAGTCTGGTAGCTGGGCCATGAAAGATTAATTGTCTTTTCTGGGTTTTTTTGCTTAATTTTGACTCGGCCATGCAAGGAGCCTTGTAACCTACACGAGGAAGGATCTGTACTAGATTTAATCCCCTGATAAATACTTTCAGCCCTTTGTCCATACTCCTTCCTGGTTCTCATTGTCTTTCCTACTAGAAGTACAGGTGAAAACAAAAAGATGACAACCTTGACCCTTTGCCTTTTGGCTACTTTCTCAGCCATCAGCTCATTTAAGTGTCTGCATGTTTACTTTGGTTTATTGATGAGGGAGAGATTACATGGTGCATTCTCAAAGTGACCTGCAAGAAAAACTGGCTTTCTTTTATAGAAGAACCATTCAGCCCTTGATCAAACTTCCTTGCAAGGGAGTCAGGCTGGTTCTGAATTGGCTGTTGATACAAAGAACATCCTGGGTACAGGAACTCTCTAGCAAGTGGAGAAGAGGACAGGATGGTCGTGACACATTGAGGAGTGCTCTCGGGCTCCAGACACCCTTTGTTAGCCCCAAGGCCCTCCTCAGAAAATGCCAACTCTTTGCTTTCACTCTTTGGTTGACGAAGAAAATACAATAAGGGTAATACTTCAGTTGCAAAAAACTCAGAAGGGCCCAATGGGCCAGGATAGTTTTGACAGGAGGAGAAGCTTAGGAGAAAAAGATGAAAGAACTAGAATTATTTCATCTGGAGGAGAGAAAACCAAGGGGATAGGATTTGATCACAGTCATCCAATCCCTGAAGGGCTATGCCAGAGAGGCTAGAGAGGATTTAAAGCAGGGTTTGTCAACCAGGACTTGGGAAGGCCCTAGGGGGTATGTGCAGGTGGGTGGGGATGGAGTGCTGCCACCCACCACCCTGTGCTGCCACCTCCCAGGCGCAGAGCTGGGGGGGGGCGAGGCCAGTGGTGCCCCTTTGCAGGCTGCACAGGTGCTGCCTGGCCGGCCGGATTTTAGCCAGGGGAAGGGAAGCTCGCATGCAGCAGCTGCCACTGCCACCCACCACCCCATGCTGCCACCATTCCACATCCAGCCATGTGCCACCCCCCACTCCCCACACCGCTCTGTGTCCGGCCACCAGGGGTACACTTATTAAAAAAGGATGACAACCCCTGATTTAGAGGCCTGGGAAGTAAGACTGATGGGGACAGGCTAGAAGAGCTCAGGGGATGGAATCTGGAGAAGAGAAGATGGAGGGAGGATTGAACCATAGCCTTTCCATCCCTGAAGGATGGAAAAAGAGAGATCCCACAGTCCCTGTATGGCTGCAGGGAACAGGACTAGGAGCAACAGCCTCAAGCAGGAAAACTGGAGCTGGAGATGAGGAAAAACTTGCTGACTGTGTGTGGTCAAACATTGGATCCAGTTGTGGTGCTGTGGTGTCCCCATCCCTGGAGATGTCCAAGAGCAGGTTGGATAGACACTGGGTTGGGATGGTTTAGATGGAGACAATTTTGCCTGGAGTAGGGGGTGGGATCAAGGTGACCTCATGGGGCCCATTCCAGCACAACATCCCTAGGATCCCATCTTGAATTGTATGATTATAGGAAAGCATAAAGGGCAATAACTGAGAGAATGGAAATGGGCTTTTCTCTGTGGCTGTGAGGGGCAGGACTAGGAGCAGTGGCCTCAAGCTGCAGCAGAGAAAACTAAGGCTGCAGATAAGGAGGAACTTGCTTCCTCTGAAGGAGGTCAAGCATAGGAACAGGCTGCCCAGAGATGCAGTGGAGTCTCCATCTCTGGAGAAGTCCAAGAGCAAGTTGGACAAACTCTAGGCGGAGATGGTTTTGTCAGGCATCCTGCCTGGAACAGGGGGCTGAGGTCAGTGTGACCTCATGAGGTGTATTCCAGCCCACCATTCCGATAAACCTATGATCTGTCCATATATGTAGGCAAAGTAGCTGTGGGGCCTAGATTTTAAACTGGAAGTGCCAGATTTCTGTAGGAAGATGCCTCTTTATCCCAGTAACTTCTCAGAGGTCTGTTGAAATGCCTCAGTATTTTTGTCTTTATTTCTTTGCTAAACGGGTATTTTTTTTAACGATCATGGAATGTTTTTTCAAAACCAATCTCTATCCTGCCATGGGTATATCTAGGATGTTAGAAAAGGGGCTGTAAATGGTATCATCACATACAACACAACATACATGTTTCAAAGAAATCTTAGAGATGTGGAGCTGGAAGGGACCTCCAAAGGTCACATCTAGTCCAACACCCTGCCTGAGGCAGGATCATCCCTATTCAAACCATCCCCGACACATCAGTCATCTAACCTCATGATCAAGTGACTGTCTACCCTGATATAACATCAGACATCATACCCCAACCTGTCCCAGGGAAAGCAGAACCATGACAGCTAGTGATCTGCTCCTAATAAAGGTTGTTATATAAGTTCAAGAGATCCCAGTTAGAGGCCGTGCCCACTATTACACAGGAAGGCAGAACACCCCCGCCCCTCCCCGCCCTCCTTAGTTCATACCATCTGACCTGGGGTAATATTCCTTCCTGACCCTAAATAGTGGGGGGCGGGGTGTTAAGCCTCTGTCAGAGGCATTGAGTGTCAGCTGAAGCCCAGGCTCGGGATGGTGACTGAGCTGTGCCAATGCTCCTGCTGGGACTCAAACCTTGAGGCTCCTGGCTAAAGGTTCTTGTCCCCCTGCTCAGGGTCTAACTGATGCCGCATTTGGGGTCAGGAAAGAATTTGACCCCCCTGGGCAAATTGATATGGACTCATGGGGCTTGGCTTCCTTGGTGGTGGGGGTATGACTCTACCTGGGATCTCTGGAACATATACTAACAATCATTTACAGCAGCAGGATGTTTGCTGTGGTCCCACCTCTCTGTGGCAGGGTTGGGTGTGATGTCTGGTATTGTGGCAGGATGGACAGTAGTTTTATGAAGAGTTTGGACAGTGGATTTGTCTGGGCTCATTTGGACAGGGATGGTCCTGCCTCAAGCTGGGTTTTGGACTAGATGTGACCTCTGGAGGTCCCTTCCAGCATTATTTTAAGCCACAAAGATGCAAATAAAGCCTCAGTTTTTAATGGCATGGGTGACTGAAAACAGGTTCCCAATAGAAAAGGTGGATATTTTCCCCCATCTCATGATGGCTTTAGGTCAAGGCTGCATGCTTTGGTAGAAGATGCTTGAGCTGAACACAACCTGAGAGATATTCACTGGCCTGCTCCAGCTAGCAGGGGTGCTTAATCCCTGGCCCACAGGTGCCATTGGTCTGACTTTGAGTAGAGGGGCAAGACCCTTAGCCAGAAACCTCCTGGGTTGGAGTCCCAGCATGAGCATTGACACAGCCCAGTCACCATCCCCAGCCTGGACTGCAGCCAACACTCAGTTCCTCTGAGGGAGACTTAAACACACCCCAATACATGTAGCAGAAAGGTGGGGAGGAGGGGAAAGCCCAGAACCCTAGGAAATCGCCATAGTAGAATTTAGGCATCACTCTGCTAAATCATCCCTGACCCATGGCTGTCCATCCTCTTCTTGAGCACTTCCATGGATGGAAAGTCCACAACTTCCCTGGGCATCTATTCCACTGCTTCACTGTTCTAACTAACCAGCCTTATGCAGGATTCCACCCCCCGCAGCTTCCAGTTGGTACGATACTGTGACTATTCTCCCCTCTCCAGGACAGGAAGCTGACCAAAGCCGAACAGCAGAGGTTCAAGGAAGAAGCAGAGATGTTGAAAGGTTTGCAACACCCCAATATTGTCCGCTTCTATGACTCATGGGAGTCCACAGTGAAGGGGAAGAAGTGCATCGTCTTGGTCACCGAGCTTATGACATCTGGGACACTGAAGACGTGAGTCTCTCCCCCTCCCTCTTCACCCCCATTCTTTCTCCCCCACTCCAGGTGTAGTTGAGCTAGTGGTTTTCTTTTGATGTTAATCTACCCTTGCTCTTTTGATCCAACCCAGGGGCCTCACAAGCTTGTTCCCATAGCATCCAGCCAGCCCAGATGTCCTGGGACAGTCCTTGATTTCAGGGCAATATTTAGGGTTGCAAGCACAATAATTTTTATTTATTATTTTTTTCACTGACAGTCCGCAAACATTTTTACTGACTTTTTTTCTTTTTACTGTCAGGATACTCTGGATACCAAAAGTTTAGCTTTAATCAGCCATGGAGGCCAGTATTAAACAAAGGGATGACTGCAAGATATAGGGCTCTACTCTCAAGTCCAAGGTAGAAAATCAGGGGTAAAACCACATGAGTAAAAGTTACCTTGGTATAAGTGTGGTGTGGAATAACAGTTTGCCCAAGGCAGGCAGAGTATGACAGCATCCCTTGTTAGGCTCAAGGCACTCTCAGAAAATGCCAGGTCTTAATAACCAATGAATGCAACCTAGGGAAAAAAAAAAAGCGTCTTGCAAAGCACCTAGAAAACCCACAGCAGGTCAGGATGTTTTTTAACACTCTGGATTCCTATTTGAAATCCCTGGGCTCATCTTGTGAGTTCTGTATGCATCCCTACCAGTGATGACATCATGTGGTGCCCCCACAGCACCTCTGAAAAGATCTCGGGGCACCCCAGTATGCCACGGCATCCTGCTTGAGACACATGGGGCTAGGAAATATGCTCCCACCACCTAGTGGCAAAGTGGAGCAGCAGCTGCACATGCCATATTTTCTGGCATACAATATGCCACCCATGGGTAGATCTATGGTTTTAAAAAGGTGAGGTGTTGGGATGGCATGGCTCATCACATACAACACAACATGTATGTTTCTCCACTTAAAGAGAAACTAGAAACTTTACTAATATGTTAGCGGGGCTTTAATTACAGTATTCATTTTAAGATCCAAGCAAAAAACAATAGAATTATTGGAATATGTACTGATTTTCTAGATTATTCTCGCCTAGGTTGCTGTGTTTTTTAAACTTTATATATAGTCAAAGGCTAGTAGTGTCATTAGTCCTGTGGGGTATAGTTTTAAAGGATACAGCCTCTGAATCAGAACTTCCAAGACCTTAAATGCTAGAGGCTGTGAGTGAGAAAGGAACAGTGGAAAGAACCCTGGTCAGACCCAGTTCACTTTCTCTTCAGCATCCACTCTCTGCCACTATGTAAGATGGGAGACTGGGCAAGGTAGACCTATGGTCTGATCCAGTCAGTGTCAGTTCTTATGTTATCCTCTTAACTATTGGAATATGCATGGATTTGCTAGATTATACATTAAATTTAAAAACCGCAAATTAGGCAAAAATAGTCAAAAGATAGCACATTATTAGTCCTGTAGTCATTATAGATAAATGCACATCTCTTACTCAGATTGAATGTTTTGACAGGGATGATAGGGATAATCTTACATCAGGCACAGGGTTGGAATAGGTGTGACCTCTCGAAGTCCATTCCAGCCCAAGTTCTGTATGCTTATATGGCAGCGCCTCCAATACTTTACTGTCAGTCATGTCCACACTGAGTTAATAGGACCATATCTGAGTTAATGCTTTTTGCTAGAGCTAAAAACCGTCTCAAGAGCTCAGAAACAGAAGAGAGACATTACTGGGAGTGACTAACAGAACAACATGGCAGAGGAAAGGATAGCTTGACTAGTAGAACATCAAGTTTCTTTCAAAGGAGAGAGGATTGTTCACATCTGTGGAGTGAAGAGATTAGCAAGAATCAGGGAGATATCAATGAGCCATAGACATCATAGAGAGGTAGGGCTGGAAGGGACCTCCAGAGGTCACATCTAGTCCAAGACCCTGCCTGAGGAAGGACTATCCCTACCCAAACCATCCCAGACAAACCCGTCATCTAGACTCTTCATAGAACTAATGTCAATCCTGAAAAAAACCCTAAACTTTGTGCCTGAACCTGCCACAGGAAAAACAGAGGAACCACAGCAGCCAATTTCCTATCGCTGTAATGGTTGTTAATGTACAGTCCAGATACCCCAGGTAGAGGCTGTGCCCTCCACTACAAAAGAAGGCAATCCCCCCCCCCCGGTCCATACCAATCTGACCATGGGGTAAAATTCCCTCCTGAATCCAAAAGCAACATCAGTCTGACCCTGAGCAGAGGGGCCAGACCCTCTAGCCAGAAACCTCCAGGTTTGAGTCCCAGCAGCAGCATTGGCACAGCCCAGTTGCCATCCACAGCCTAGGCTGCAGCCAACTTCCAATGCCTCTGAGAGAAGCTTACTCTGACACATAGCAGAAAGATGTGGGGGAGGGGGCAACCAACAAAGCCCAGAAGCCTGGGAAATCCCCACAGTAAAATACAGGTATAGTGATACCTAGATCATCCCTGACCACTGGCAATCCAACCTTTTCTTGAGTACTTCCAATGATGGAGGGCCTACAAGTTCCCTGGGCATCTATTCTATGGTCTCCCAGTTCTAACACTTGGCTTCAATTGGCTACCTCAGCTACTGCCTGAATAGAAATGCCACTGCCTCTCCTAGGCAGTTGGTTTTAATTCAGCAGAAATTAAGGTGGGCGGGGCGGTTGGCAACTGCACCCCCTGAGTCTGACCCTGGTGCTGCCTTTCTTGTCCTCACGCTCGCAGGTACTTGAAGCGCTTCAAAGTGATGAAGCCCAAGGTCCTGAGGAGCTGGTGCCGGCAGATCCTGAAAGGGCTTCACTTCTTGCACACCCGCACACCCCCCATCATTCATCGGGACCTCAAGTGTGACAACATCTTCATTACAGGCCCCACAGGCTCGGTGAAGATTGGGGACCTGGGGCTGGCCACCCTGATGCGCACGTCTTTTGCCAAGAGTGTTATTGGTAGGTGGAGATGCCAATTCCTGGCATTGATGATGGGGTGGGGGGCCGATGGCAGATGACATAACGTGGGCAATAACACGGAAGGTCCTGCACCTAGGACAGAACAGTCCCATGTACCAGTACAGGCTGGGGCTAACTGGCTAGGCAACAGCTCTGCAGAATAGGACCTGGAGGTTTCAGTGGACAATAAGCTGAATATGAGCCAACAGTGTGCCATTGTTACCAAGAAGGCGAACAGCAGACTGGGCTGCATTGGTAGGAGTGTTGCCAGCAGAGCAAGGGAAATGATTCTTCCCCTCTAGTCAGCACTAGTGAGGCCACATCTGGAGTACTGTGTCCAGTTTTGGGACCCCACTACAGAATGGATATGGACAAGTTGGAGAGAGTCCAGCAGAGGGCAACAAAAATGGTTAGGGGGCTGGGGCACATGACTTCTGAGGAGAGACTGAGGGAACTGGGCTTACTTAGTCTGGAGAAGAGAAGACAGAACAAGAAGCAATAGTCTCAAGTTGCAGCAAGGGAAGTTCGGGTTAGATATTAGGAAGAACTTTCTCACTAGGAGGGTAATAAAACCTTGTAGGGAGACAGTTAGACGGGCCAAAGCTACCATGGAGCTGAGGATGGCATCCCAAGTAAAGGATAATAAGAAATTGTTTTTTAGATATATAGGGAGTAAAAGGAAGGCCCAGGGAGGAATAGGACCCCTACTAAATGGGCAGAAGCAATTGGTGACGGACAGGGGGGACAAGGCTGAACTCCTCAACGAGTTCTTTGCCTCAGTGTTCCTAAG
>NW_005842545.1:240960-241334 GCF_000455745.1 Alligator sinensis
AAGATGAACATGAGTCGGCAGTGTGACGAAGCCATCAGAAAAGCCAATGGCACTTTATCGTGCATCAGCAGATGCATGACGAATAGGTCCAAGGAGGTGATACTTCCCCTCTATCGGGTGCTGGTCAGACCACAGTTGGAGTACAGCGTGCAATTTTGGGCGCCGCACTTCAAGAGGGATGTGGATAACCTGGAAAGGGTCCAGAGAAGGGCCACTCGTATGGTTAAGGGCTTGCAGACCAAGCCCTATGAGGAGAGACTAGAGAACCTGGACCTTTTCAGCCTCCGCAAGAGAAGGTTGAGAGGCGACCTTGTGGCTGCCTATAAGTTCATCACGGGGGCAAAGAAGGGAATTGGTGAGGTTTTATTCACCAA
>NW_005842545.1:241540-276736 GCF_000455745.1 Alligator sinensis
CCGCCTATGCAGGGGGTCGGACTCGATGATCTATTGAGGTCCCTTCCGACCCTAACATCTATGAATCTATGAAAAACGTTGGAACAGGTTACCCAGAGATGTTATGGAGTCTCCATTGGAGGTTTTTAAGACTTGGCTAGACAAAGCCTTGGCTGGAATGAGATAGGGTCCTGCTTTGAGCAGGAGGTTGGATTAGATGACCTCCTGAGGCCCCTTCCAACTCTAATTTTCTATGATTTTATGATTCTACTAGCCAAATGCCCATCAAGAATGACGGGCGGGTGGGGACAGAGACCTGCCTCCGGCTGATCCCGCTCCCCCCATGCTGCCTCTGCCACCTCTGAGGAGCAAGGAGGGGGCGAGGCAATCAGTGACAATGGAAGTGGGGAGGGGCGGGCTGAGGCCAGCTCTGGTGGCCTCATTCTCCCCTGCTCCATTGTCGCCACCTGCAGGGAACAGGGCAGGGGGGTAAACCAGTGCTGCTGGCCTCCCCCGCCAGTTCCGTCCACTCCAGGGTCTATCCCCTGCTCACTGCTGCTGGGTCCATCCCCTACTGCTGGCCTTGTCACCCCCGCTCCATCCCCTGTGTCCCTGCCATCATGGTGGTGCTCCACTGCACCGCCACCTCCTGTACAAATGCTGTATTCACACTCTGATTGGCTGTTTCAATCACCTATTTAGAGTGGAATGAAGCGTTATGGACAGACAGACAGACAAAGGCTTTTATAATATTAGAATGGGTCAGGCAGGAGTGGTAATGTGTAGTGGGAGGCAGCAGCTGCACGAGTTGGGACATGGGGGCATCCACATGTGTTTACTGCCTATCCATCAGAATGGTGGCAAAAGCTACTGTGCCCTCAGCAGAGGCAGCTTGGATAGGAGGAATTCATGATGGAATATCACTGGGGTTTAACAAGGGTATCAGACACCCCAGGCTGGGCTGGGTTGGGCTTGGCTGGGCTGGGCTGGTTCAGTCCAGTCCACAGGGGATCCTTCCTGGCTGGATCCATGGAGCTTGTGGCAGCTGTGGCAGGTCCAGGGGCTGTTGGCAGGGGTCCAGAGGTGGTGGAAGTGGTCAGGTCCAAGGGTGGTGGTGGCAGTGATGACCTGGGTCAGGAGGCAGCAACTACATAGGATGCGGAGTGCTGGGGGCACAGGTCAAAGGTGGTGAGTGGAGTGAGCTGGGCAGAAACTCAGCTTCCCTGCTTAAGACATACACCCCAATTTGGGTGTATGCCTGATTTTTGGGGAGGAAAGGTGTGTGTTATATACAATGGCAGGCAAGGTTCTTTGAGTGATATCTTTTATTAAACCAACTAGGTAGCTGGAAAAAAAGTTTTAGGCAAGTTTTTGGGCACAGTCACCCTTTTTCAGGCATAGGGAGTCTCTGCTGGTCTGAGACTCCATGGAATGAGAGAAGCTAAAAGTGTAACAGGATGTCAGTGAAAATGTAAGAAGGTAGAAATTAGAAACACAAAAGGTAAAACAGGTAAGGGAGGGGGAAGCAGGCAGGGGAAAAATGGGGCGGGGGGGAAGGCCAAAGGGAAACACTATAGTGATACTAGTACAAGGTAAAAAAGAGAGGGTCTCAAAGAAAAAGAAGAAGGAAATGGTTGGAAATCAGGAAAACAGAAGTCAGAATAGTAGGGGAGGAGGGGTGAAAAGGTGGGGGCAGGGAAAGAATGTAAGAGGTCAGGTCAGACAGGTACCTAATGAATCAGATCATGAATGACTGGTGCCTCCTGAGACTGGGGGGACACCATGGTGGCGAGCGGCGAGTAGGGACTGCCCACAGCTGCCAGCATCAGTGTTGGCAGCAGCAAGTGGGGACTGTCTGTACCTGCCAGGGGTGGTGTCGGCAGCAGGGGGGAGGGTGGCGAGTAGGGACCACTCACAGACACTGCCAGTGGCTTCAGCAGTAGCCAATCTCGGGAGGCACGTGACCCCACCATGCCTCCCCTACGTGTCGCCTATGAATCGGATGTCAGGCAGGTTGTAATGCGTCATAAATCCAATGTCTATATTGAGCCCATGATCTTTTGTATCTAGTAGATTTATGAAGTGAAGTTTGTAGGCGCATCTACAGAAGGTGTTTTGTAAGTTCCCTTTGAGGATTAGAACTGAGAGATCAGAGGGAGTGATTGTCTTGTGAAAAGTGTGCCCCCCACAGATAGCTGGGTATTCTTGTCTTTGATAGATTTTTCAGTATGCATTCATTATGGTGTGCAGTTGTTGTTTGGTTCCTCCTACATATTTTCTATCAGGGCATTTGGTGCTCTGGATGAGATATATAATGTTCCTGGAGGTGCAGGTGTAAGATCCATGGATAGTGATGGTTCTATTGTGGGGTCTTATAGTTATTGTTGGGGTGGTGGAGATGTGTTGGCGGGTTTTGCATTTCTTGTCCTGGCATGGTCTAGATCCATTGGGTGTGGTTTGGGCCATAGGGAGTTTGCTTCTGGTGATCAGGTTAGTGATGTTTGGTGCTTGTTTAAAGGCTAGAATGGGTGGCTCTGGAAAGATCTCTTTAAGAATGGGGTCTTCTTCTAGTACGGGTTGCAATTGTTTGAGGATTTTCCCTGTAGGTTCCAGGGAAGGTTGATATGTCATAACTAACGGTGTGCGATTTTTGTGGGTTTTCTTTTTGTACTGTAGCAAATCTTCATGCGGCATCTGGGTGGCTCTTTCAAAAGTGTGATCTGTCTCTCTGGAGGAGTTACCTTGTTGGCTGAAGGCCCTTTTGATATTAGTGAGGTAGTGATCATGGGTATTCTCTTGGCTGCAAATTTGGTCGTATCGGAGAGCTTGGCTGCAAATTACAGCTTTCTTGGGGTGTTTAGGGTGATTGCTAGTTCTGTGTAGATATGTATATTGGTCTGTGGGTTTCTTATATATGGTGGTTTGAATTTTGCCACCTTGGATATTGATCATGGTGTCCAAAAACGAAATGCTGGTGTTAGAGTATTCAAGCGATAGTCTGATGGAGGGGTGATGATTGTTGAATTTTTGGTGGAAATCAGTCAGAGACTGCAGGGTTTCGGTCCAAATGATGAAGGTGTCATCTATGTATCTCAGGTATAGTAAGGGTTTGATGGTGCAGTTCTGGAGGAAGTCTTCTTCTAGGTGGGCCATAAAAAGGTTGGCATATTGTGGGGCCATTTTGGTGCCCATAACTGTGCCCATAGTCTGGAGGGAAGTGTTGTTGTTGAAACTGAAGTTGTTGTGTATGAGGATGAAGTATATGAGTTCAGTGATATCCTGAGGTCTGTACTCTGAGTTGTAATCTCGTTCTTGTAGATATGTGAGGCAGGCTTGGATGCCATCCTGGTGTGGGATGTTGGTGTATAAGCTAGTGACATCCACGGTGGCTAGGAGGGTATTGCTGGGAGGTAGGGTTTTTTTTAGTTTTCTCAGGAAGTCAGTTGTGTCTTGGATGAAACTCAGTTTTTGGATGATGAGTGGTTTTAAGATGGATTTGATGAAACCTGATATTTCTTCCATTAGAGTTCCATGGTTAGAAATTATCAACAAACAGGGCTGCCAGGGTTTCCTTGTTTGTGGATTTTAGGGAGCAGGTAAAAAGTCCCTAGATTGGGTAATGTAGGAATCAGGGTCTGAAGTTTTTCTTGTAGTTTTGATGGAAATGATGTGATGATGGTTTTGAGCTTTGAGGAGAAAAGGGGAGCGGGATCTTTCTCTAGTTCTTTGTAGTAGGTAGTGTCAGAGAGTTGTTTGTTGGCTTCTTTTATATAGTCTTCACGGTTAAGGTTAACTATAGCTCCTCCTTTATCTGCTGGTTTTATTACTATTTGCTGGTTGGATCTTAGGGATTCTATGGCCCTTCTTTCTGAGAGGGAGTGGTTGTTATAGTGATGTTTGTTGATGAGTATTTCATTATTCATTCTTTCTCTGAAGCAGTCAATGTAGTGATCAAGGTTTGAATTTTGTCTACTGCTAGGTGTCCAATCTGAGGGGTTTTTTGATTTTTGGCATTTATTTTTTTCGTCAATGTTGTCAGCTGATGAATTCATGTTGAAACTGGATTCCTTTTGGTTGTGGAAATACTCCTTCAGATGGAGGTGTTGAAAAAATTTTTTAGTTCTCCACATTGTACTTACTATCTTATTTGGGTGTTTTTCTGGGCAGAAATTAAGGCCTTTAGAGAGGACAGATTTTTCAACTTTGGTAAGTGTGTGTGTGTGCAGAGATTGATAATATTAGAGGGTTGATTGATTCCTTCTGTTTCACTGAGTATCATGTTGGAATGTTGTACAGTATTGGTGGTATTCTTCTGAGGATTGTTTTGTGGCTAGGAGAGATGTTCCTGTAGTAATTGGTTCCATTTCTTCTTTTTGCTTTGAATGGATGCTGTAATATGGTACATGCTGGAGCAGGCCACTGGGTATTCATAGAATCATAGAGACATGAAGCTGGAAGGAACCTCCAGCAGTCTAGTCCAACCCCCTGCCTGAGGCAGGATCAGCCCTGTCCAAACCATCCCAGACACATCCATCGTCTAACCTCTCCGTAGGTGGATGGATGGATCTAGCTTATAGATATATAGAGGTCACATCTAGTCCAACCCCCTGCCTGTAGCATGATCAGCCCTATCCAAACCATCTCAGACATATCCATTATGTAACTCTTTAATATGTGTAGGTAGGTAGGTAGAGGTCATATTTAATCCAACACTCTGCCCAAGGCAGAACCATCCCTGTCCAAACCATCCCAGACAGATCCATCATCCAAACTCTTTGTAAAACTGCCAGCCACCCTGACACAGCACCAGACATCACACCTGAACCTGCCACAGGGAAAGCAGGGGGACCACAGCAGCCAACATCCTGCTGCTTTAAGTGGTTGTTAATATACACTCCAGAGATCCCAGGTAGAGGCCATGCCCCACCACAGAGAAAAGCAAAATCCCCCCAATCCATACCAATCTGACCATGAGGAGGAAATTCCTAACTGACTCCTCTGGCATTAGTTTGACCCTAAGTGGAGGGCAAGACCCTCTACCTGGGACCCTCCAGGTTTGAGTCATAGCAGGAACAGTGGCACAGTCCAGTCACCATCTCCAGCCTGGGCTGTAGCCAACACCCTGTGCCCCTGAGGAAGGCTTAAAAACACTCTGACACGTGTCGCAGAAAAAGGGGCAGGGTGGAATTCTATCCCAGCCCCATGTGGCAACTAGCTAAACCCAAAAGCCTGGTAAGTCCCCATAGCAGGCAGCAGGCATCACAACACCTAGATCATCATTGACCAGTGGCTGTCCAACCTCTTTGTGAACACCTCCAGTGATGGAGAGTCCACAGCTTCCCTTAATTTCTTTTCCACTGGAAACATCCCCCCCCAGCCCAGTCTCATCATTGGCTTTCTCCATTGCCTGCCTTGGCGGTGGGAAGTCCATAAACCCAAGGATCTCAAGGGCTTCTTCTCTTCTTACTTTCCCCAGGCACCCCCGAGTTCATGGCACCGGAGATGTATGAGGAGCACTATGATGAGTCGGTGGACGTCTATGCCTTTGGGATGTGCATGCTGGAGATGGCCACATCAGAGTACCCATATTCAGAGTGCCAGAACGCTGCCCAGATCTACCGCAAGGTCACCAGTGTAGGTGTCCCACATCCTCCTTCCACCTTTTCAGCTTGCAAGGTGGCTGGCTGGGAATAAAGCTCTTAAGTCAGGGGTGGCCAACTCAAGATAAGCTTTGGGCTTCCTCTGTGTGTGGTACATTGGGGAAGGAGCAGGAAGCACAGCAGCAGATGGGGCAGGGGCACAGGCAGGGAGCAGAAAGCAGAGTAGCCAAAGGGACAGGGGCACAGGGCAGTGAGTAGAAAGCAGAGCAGCCGATGGGGTAGGAGGTGTGACAGGGTCCTAATCTCAGCCTGGTGGGTGGTGGGTTCTACACCCAGAGGGGCCTAATCTTGGTTCACAGCTCATTTCTGGGTCTCAAGTCACTTCACTTGTGTGGGGTTGGGAAGATTCTCCAGCAGAGGCAAATAAAAGTTCCCTGGTAGGACTTTTGATGGGGGGCTCCATACTTTTGCCCTGTCTACCCTTGCCAACACCAAAGGGCATGCTTATCAGATCTGATAGACACGGCTAAAAGAACCCATTAATTGTTGGCAACATCATGGTAACATATAATTATGATTTGGCCCACACAGGGGCTGGCAGACTCATGGATAAATTAGTCCAGGGGTTTCCAACCCCCGGGCTGTGGCCTGGTACTGGGCCGCAAAGGGTTGGCTGCCAATCCACTAGAAGGTTGGCTGCTGGACTGGAAGTCCAGAAGTGACTAGCATACTGTGGACCAGCAGCCAACCCTTTTCTACACTGAGTATAAAAAAGGGTTGGCTGCTGGTTCACAATATGCTGGTCACTGCTGGTCCGCAATTTTCCAGTCCATGGTCATTTCTGGTACGCGGTTTGCTGGTCCGCAGTCATTTCCAGTCTGTAGTCACTCCTGGTCTGCAGTTTGCCGGTCCACAGCATAAAAAGGTTGGGGACCCCTGAATTAGTCAACTCACAATAGACTTGGCCTCTGTTCGTTGTTCATGTAGTACTTAAATGCTCATGCCTGACAAATCAATGGTATGTCTACACCTTTAATACTGTATCCAGTTCTGGTCTTCACATCTCCAAAAGGATTGAGAAATACTAGAGAAAGTCAGCTTGTTGCTGAAGCCAAGAGTCGAATCTGCTGCAAGCCAAAGGAAGCAGAGCAACAAGGAGCCTTGGCTCCCTTTTAGAGAAAGCAAGGTGTGGTTTATATTCCAGGGAGTGTGCTGTATGCAAAAATATGGTGTTTGCCACAGCTTCCGCCTTCTCTTCCAGGGTATCAAACCAGCCAGTTTCAACAAAGTGACTGACCCCGAGGTGAAAGAAATCATTGAAGGCTGCATCCGTCAAAACAAGTCAGAGAGGTATGTTCTGACTCCTTTCTCTGCCCCCATAAGCCATGAACCCATGGTTCCTGCTGGGATGTCCATGGGTTCCCACCAAGGGGTCCAATTTTGGATGAGGACATAAGATCATAAGAGAGGTTTGGATCTCTGGAAAGGATCTTTGTACATCACGTTCAGTCCAATCCCCTGCTCAAGGTATAATCATTCCATGTGTATCCTTGTCTGATCTAGTTTTAACGCTACTCAGCAACCCTGTCACCCCAAGGCATGTTGCCCCAATACCCCTCCCCCATACTTGCCCCCAGGTAAAGCCAGGGGTTAAGACCTGTCAGGCTGGAGGGGACCTCCAGAGGCCACGTCTCGTCCAGCCCCCTGCCTGAGGCAAGATCATCCCTATCAAAACTGTCCCAGACAAATCCATTGTCCAACCTCTTCGTAAAATTACCGTCCACCCTGACACAACACTAGACATCGCACCCAACCTGCTACAGGGAAAGCAGGGGGACCATGGTGGCTGTCCTGCTGCTGTCAAAGAATGCTAAAGTATACTCCAGCATTCCCAGGTAGAGGCCGTGCCCCTGCTACAGAGGAAAGCAAAAACCCTCCTAGTCCATACCAATCTGACCAGGGGGTAAAATTCCTGACCCCGGTGAGTGTCAGTCTGACCCTGAGTGGAGAGGCAAGACCATTGGCAATGCATAGGGGGTGGATGCGGGTGCACGTGCACCCCCTGAGATTGGCCATGCATCCCCTGAGATGGGCTACCGCCACCACTGCTGGTGGTATCTGCGAGTGTTCTGCCAGCGGCATCTGTGGGCAGTCGCTGATTGCCACTCAGTGCTCGTCACCATCCCCTCAACACCAACATCACCGCAGCCACCTGGGGGTGATCCCTGCTTAGCCCACCCTCACTGCTGACATCCCTGTGGCCACCTGAGGGTGGTCCCCACTCGCCGCCACTACGCCCCTGCTGCCACCGCCTGCATGTGGTCACTGTGCCCCCCCCAGCCTCGGGAGGCAGGAGGTGTTCAAGGGCAAGACCCTCTACCAGGGACCCTCCAGGTTTGAGTCCAGCACTGGCACAGCCCAGTCACCATTCCTAGCCTTAGCTCCTGGAGGGAGGCAAAGAAAAACATCCTCCAGGCCACTGTAGCAACAAGGAGGGGAAAAAAATCCACCCCCAGCCCCTTGTGGCAACCAGCAAAGCCTGGATGTCCAGAGCAGAACAAACCCCCTCCACTGTGCTCTGAAGGACTCCATGCATCACTCCCTCTAACTGAGCCCTGTGTCTTTCTTGAGGTCTAATGGGCTGGTGGGGTCAGGGGTCAGGGGGAGAGGGAAGAGCCAAGACTCCTGGGTTCTCTTCTTAGCCACATCTAAAGAAATCACAGAAGCATTCCTGAACTGTACCATGTTGCTTTAGAATGGGGCTGGCGCTGGGTCTTTTGCTGAGACCACAGCTCCCCTCTTCTTTTATCCCAGGTTATCCATCAAGGACCTGCTGAATCATGCCTTCTTTGCCGAGGACACAGGGCTGCGGGTGGAGTTGGCCGAGGATGACGACGGAGTCATGGCCTCACTTGCTCTCCGCCTCTGGGTGGAAGACCCCAAGAAGCTGAAGGGGAAGCACAAGGACAATGAAGCCATCGAGTTCAGCTTCAACCTGGACATCGATGTCCCTGAAGAGGTGGCCTACGAGATGGTGAGAGTTCCCTTCTCCATCCCCACAACTACTGTCAGCCTCATGGCCTGGGGGTGAGAAAGGCTTGCCTTCTTTCTGCCCACCCAGTCACCAAACCCCTCTGAGATGGGATCATATAAGAATTGAATTGGAAGGGGTCTCACAGAGTCATATTGACTCTGCCCATCAACACACCAAACCCAACCAAGACAGGATCATAGGGGAATCAGGCTGGAAGAGACCTCATAAGGTCACAACTCATCCAGCTCAAGGCAGGATGGTCCTAGACAAAACCATCCCAGCCCAGAGTCTGTCCAACCTGCCCTGGGACACCTCTAGGGATGGAGACACTGTCTTCAGGCAGCCTGATCCCCCACACAGCCTCCCTGAGAGGCAGCAAGTTCTCACCTCCAGCCTTGCTTTCCCCAGCTGCAGCTCAAGGCTATTGTTTCTAGTCCTGTCTCCTGTGATCACACTTCAGGAACTGGAAGGCTGTGATCCACTCCCCCTCAGTCTTCTTTTCTCCAGACTTGATCACCCCAGCTCTTCCAGCCTTTCCAAATCAAAGGCAGGGATTCTCCTACTCTATCCATTACTGAGGAGGCCTTTCCTGGAGTCTTGGGTCCACAGTTGTTCACCAAGCCCTTGATGTACACCTGTTGCCCTGTGGGGTCAGGCCAACTCTCAGGATCTCAATATTGCGCTGTTAGACAGGAGGGTGTGACACAATTGCACATATACAAACACACAAATCAATCAGGTGCATACACACACACACTACCAGCTCAGGCACATAGACATCCAAACCAGCCTCGGCACATGCATACCTATCACCAATTCAAGCACATACACTATACACCCCAAAAGTTAGACACAGATCACTAATTCGTGTATCATGCACGCAATCACACACACACGCAGGTAAGTTCCTAACTTGGATGGTACAGTGTGTATGTGTGTGCTTGGGGTACTTGGGATACTTGGGGGAAGGTTCAGGTGAGAGAGAGAGAGTTAAAGTGTAGGGAGTGAAAGTTGTCAGAACCGAGATTAGAACTGGTGTACTACAGAGAAGCTGGCTGAGGAACTGAGGCTTGGGTTTACTTAAGGTAGACTGGGACTGGAAACTGAGGCAGACAGCTGAGGTATTGGGGTGCGGGAGGCAGATAAGTGGTGGCAAGGAAGAGACAGCCAGGAAAGAAACTGAGGCAGAAATGTGGTTGATTAGGGGAAAAGGAAAAGGCAGTGGGGATAAGACAGTGGCAAAGAAACAGGGGGTTTGGAGGCAGAGAGGAGCTCAGGACAGGTGTTAGAGGTGGTAGTGAGCCAGAAGCAGGAGAGGAAGAAATGAGACAGAAGTTAGAGGGGCAAGGAGCAGAGATTGAAGCAGGACCATAGTAAAGCAAAACCCAACTTAAGAGTCCTAATAACAGTTTTATTAAACAGACAGACAACACACTACACAGCCCCATGAAGTTATTGGTTTACACCCCCCCTCCGCCCCCCCGGAGAAAGAGACTCAGTGGAAGGGTTGGAGTCCAGGTGGGGAAGAGAAGCAGAGTCCAAGTCCTTGGTTGAAGAGGGGGTAGGGGTGATAGCTACCTATCCAGGCTGGAAAGGGGACTTTATCCAGTAGGTGTTGTCCAGAGCGGGGTCGCCGGCAGGGCCTCTGGGTGGATAAGTGGTGTGGCATGGTGCTGGTCCAGATGGAGAGGATGTCCCACTAGGTCTGTCTTCACTGCCCCTTTTTATAGGGGCAGACCTTGTGTGACCCTAGTGGCAGAAGGCACGCCCAGGCAAGAGTCAGCCCCTGGTGTACTGAGCATGTGTGCTCCATGCAGGGATGTGCAGTTTCGGGTGTCTGTAATGATGGGGTACAATGGTAGAGTTGCTGGTTCTGCAGGGTCTTTTGTCTTTCAAATGCTGGGTTCTTGTCTCTGTTCCTGGGTGAAGTTCTGTGGTTTCTGGATGAATCAATGCAAGGTGATGGCCTGGTCATTACAGGCCATTCAGTAGAGGCCTGCTACCATTGTATTTCAATCATTCCCAATCACTCTCATTCATCTGGGAACCAATTTACATGGGAGGGGTACATGAATCATACAGTTGCAACACAGGGGATGCCCGAGCAGAGGACACAAGATGGAGGTTTGACATACAAAATGGAAACTTGACATGATTTACACTAACTTACATATATAGGCCTAAAACAGTAATGACACAATATAAAAGCAGTACAAACGTAATAATTATCACTTATAAAACAGTGGGTATCAATATCAAAATAGCAGGGAACTTATTTCCAAAGAGGGGAGAGAAAAATAAAACTTAATACCTAAAATAAAATGTTAAAGCTTATCCTATATCTTAGCTTACTTATACTTATCTATAGGGAATAGAGGGAGAGAAAAAGTCAGAAATGGTTGGGGAAGGGGAGGGAATGCATTTTAAAATAAATAAAAAAAGAAAAACGGGGGGTTTGCTACATACCCCGATGTAGCGGTAAGCTGCTACCAAGTCCCCTCTCAGCCTGCTTTTCTGCAGGCTGAAGAGTCCCAGGTCTCTTACCTCGTATGGCCATGCAAATCTCTGATCATACAGGTGGCTCTTCTCTGGACTTTCTCGAGCTTTTCCATGATTTGTTGAAGTACAGTGCCCAGAACTGGATGCAGTACTCCATCTGCAGTCTCACCAATGCCAAGTAAAGCATAAGAATCACTTCCTTGGTTTTGCTGGAGATGCATTGATTGATGCATGCCAGAGTATTATTTTCCCTGCTGGCTATCGCGTTGCAGTGCTGGCTCATGTTCATTCTGTGGTCATTTATTACCCCCAGGTCTCTTTCATTCGTAGTGCTGGTCAGATTGGCATAGCCAAGCCTGTAGGTGTGCAGGGGATTTTTTTGTCCCCAGGTGAAGCACTTTACATTTCTCGATGTTAAACCTCATCTGGTTCCAATCCACCCAACTTGCTAGCTTGTCTAGGTGGTCTGCCTGTATCTGCAGCCTATCTTCAAGTGTGATCACGCTTCCCCATAGCTTGGTGTCTTCCACAAACTTGGCCAGTGAATTCTTCACCCCCACATCCAAATTATTGATGAAGATGTTAAAAAGCACTGGACCAAGCACCAACTCCTGAGGGACACCGCTGGTCACTTCTTGCTAAGACAACACAGATCCATTCACTAGAACTCTCTGGGTCCTACCCCGTAACCAGCTTCTTACCCACCTAACTACCTCACAATTAAGCCCACAATCTTTCAATTTTCTCATGAGAACATCGTGGGATACCAGATCAAGTTGATATCCAAGGGTGTCCAAGATGATATCCTGAAGCAGGGGACTGTGGTCGATGTGACCTTGTGAGGTCCCTTCCAGCCCAATTCTCCTATGGTACCATCTTGGATAGGTTTGGTGAGTGGATGGGCATAATCAATGTGATCTCATGATGTCCCTTCCAGCCCAACTTTCCTATACTAAGGCCAAAGATGTCATCAATTCATGTCAAGCAGCTGGATGGGGTGAGACTTGTTTTTGGTTTTTTTTGTGGGGGCAGGGGGGAATCTCTGGCTACAAGTGGAGAGAGGAAGGGGCTTTCCAGGGTTCACATCTCACCTCCTGGCCTCTCCCTCACAGGTGAAATCAGGCTTCTTCCATGAGAGCGACTCCAAGGCTGTGGCCAAGTCCATCCGTGACCGTGTCACTCTGATCAAGAAGACGCGGGAGCGGAGGCACATGGACTACCTGGAGGAGCACCGGGACTCCCAGGGTGGCAAACCCACCCCACCCTTCTTCCACCCCCTGGGCATCTCCCTCATCCAGCCAGCGGGCAGCGAATGCGAGGAGACAGAGGTGGATCAGCACGTGAGGCAGCAGATGCTTCAGCAGATGCAGCATCGTTCTTCCGTTACCGGTACGTGGCTCCCCTGGCCAGTGGAGGCGCCTTGTGGAGGACAGATCTGCTTAGCAGTCTGTGACTTATTTCTACCTTATTTCTTCATATACAACATGTACCTTTCTCCCAAAAAATCAGCCCTCCACTCAACAAACTTTTGAAACTCATTGCCATAGGAGGTGATAGAGGCAGGTAGCACAGTCAGGCAGGGACAGCCCACCATTTTTTGGGGCCCCCTGCAAGATGTAGTTTTGGGGCCCCCTGATGCGAAGAAGCCATGGGGAGGTGGGGTGGCAAGCGGCAGCAGAAGCTGACGGCAGCAGCAGCATGGAGTGGTGGTGCTGGAGTGTTCACAGCATAGGCAGAGGAAGAAAAAGCATTGTTGGGGGGGCTAAGCATGTGCACGCACATGCCCCCCCCATGGGAAAGTCTGTGGGGGGAGGGGAAAGGGCCATGGGGGTGAGCGGCATTGCCTGGCGCTGCATCACGCCGCGCTGGGTCTGGCTGCCTCCTGGCCCCAGCCGTACCAGGCCCAGTTGCTGCCCTGGCCCTGGCCCCGGCCCCGCCAGCCCCGGCTGCCTCCTGGGCCCGGCTGCACACTGCCCGTGGGGGGCCCAGAGCTGGGGACTGGAGTGGGGCCAACCTCAGCTACGCCGCTGGGCCAGAGGGCTTGTTGCCTCTGTGCCTCCCTGCTCCCGCTGCTTCAAAAGCGGCGGGCACCACCACGTGCATCCTGCTGCTGGGTGGGCGGAGCAGTGAGGCATATGGCACTGCGCTGCGCCACTTCCAGAGGAGCGGCGGCAAGGCGCAAAGGCAAGGAGCAGAGCACAGCTCACAGCTGCGGCCCACCCTTACCCTGTGCAAAGATCGTGGGGGCATGTGCTCCAACCCACACCACCACCCCCTTGGCTGCCTGGCGCTGTGCGTCTGGAGGAGCCACCGGGCTCCAACTGTCCCATGACTTAGCCTGGCCAGGGCCTGATTCACCATGAATGAGGCCCCAGCCGGGTTGGGTCGTGAGGCAGTCAGAGCCCAGTGGCTTGTCCAGGGGCACAGCATGGGGGAGCTGGGTGGAACTCCTCCTTCCCCTCCCCCTTGGCTTGCTGCAGCTCGCACAGTGGTGGGACCTGCTTACCCGCTCCCTGGATGAGCCGCCGGCCTCCGATTGTTCCACAGTCTGGCCTGGCTGGGGCCCCATTCACAGTGAATAAGGGCTGGGCTGGGTAATGGGACAATCCCCATAGTGCAGCAGGGAGCGGGGCAGGGTGAATGATTTGCCCTGCCCATACCCTACTCTCTCCTGCACTGTGGGGGTCTCGATCTGACCCCACCCCCCAAGCCCAGGGTAATAAAGAAAGAAGGTTAAAAGAAACTTACCTGCCTGTGTGCAGCTGCTGGCTGCAGTGCTGGCTGTGAGAGCAGGGTATCTGTGTGTGCCCCTCCCCCACTGCTGCAGCTTCCCATGTCTAGTCTGCCCTTAAGCTATGCCTGCTGCTGCCCTCCATTTGGGGTGGCTGAGCCCTGTTAGCCCCCTACTTCCGCCGCCTATGGTTCACGGCTACAGGGGGCCCCCTGTGGCTGCAGGTTTCGCAAGATAGGACGGGCCGGTCCTGCAGTCAGGTTCAAGAGACTAGATAAATTCATGGATGTGTCAGAGTGTTTTAAGCCTCCCCTCTTGGGCACTGGGTGTTGGCTACAGCCAAGGCTGGGGATTTTGCTGGGCCAATGCTCCTGCTAGGACCAAAGCCAGAGGTTCCTGGCTAGAAGGTCTTACCCCTTTGCTCAGGGTCAGACTGATGCCGTATTTGAGGTCAGGCAGGAATTTCCCCCCAGTCATATTGATACAGACTGAGGGGATTTTTTGCCTTCCTCTGTAGTGGGGGGTATGGCTCTCTACCTGGGATCTCTTGAGCATATATTGACAACATTTCATAGAAACAGGACATTGGCTGCTGTGGTTCCCCTGCTTTATCTGTGGCAGGTTTGGATGTGATGTCTGTGTTGCATCAGGGTTGACAGTAGGCGTTTAGATAATGTATTTTTATGGGATGGTTTGGATAGGGCAGAGCCTGCCTCAGGCAGGGGGTTGGACTAGATGTGACCTCTGGAGTTCCCTTCCAGCCCCACTTCTCTAGGATTCTGTTAGTAGCTGTTTAACAGTATGGTGCCAGGGAGGGTATTGAGTAGAGGTAGTTCACTTCAGAGAGATGTGGTTCAGTGCTCTCTCTCTATAGCATTCATCCCTGGCACTGCTGGAGATGGGATACTGGTCTAGGTGGACCACTGGTCTGCCCAATTCTGGTCCTGCTGATGTACTTGAGACTGATGGGGGAGAGGATGATGGTTTATACAATCACAAAAGGAGCAGACCAAGTGACCAGGGAGCTATTGTTCACCAAGTCCTAGGATGCTGAGACCAGGGGCTACCCGCCAAGATGATCAGAAGATGGGCTTAAAACTAAAGAGAAAAAGGATTTTTTTATGTAATGTATCACTAAGTTGGTGGGATTCATCATCAGCAAGGCAGGGGTTAGTGGCAGAGAACACAACCAGGGTCTGGATAAATATATGGAGGATAGATCTTTTAGGAGCCACTGAACAGGCCAATCAGAAATGTTTCCTTTTGCATCTCTAAAGCAATAAATAGTACATGCCAGAGAGGGTATTGAATAAGCGATGGATCACTCTAGAGCAGGGGTGGGCAATTATTTCGGTTGGAGGGCCACTTAATGAGTTTTGGTGAACTGTTGAGGGCTGCAAAGATAGCCCCGTCCCTTGATAGGTGCCCAACCCCCTGTTTGGCATTTTAGGACTAGAAGTCCCACTCCTAACACCCTGCTCTTTGCCCCCAGAAGTACATCTTTTGTGGGAGAGTTGCCATCTTGGAACCATAAAAAAACCAAACATTATATACTAAAAATCAAACATCTACTATAACATATTTTAATTTTTTTTCAAAAAATACTTTTGTCTTGATTTGTCTATGTTATGTAGTGTATATAGAGGTGATTGCATAACAGCTCAAAATGAAGTCTTACTCTTGTATATTTTGGGGGGATGTGTGGAGGGGTGTATGGGGTATGGGTGGATGGGTATGGGATTTGTGGGGGGCTGTGGGAGTGTGTGTATATGGGGTGTGGGGGAGGGTGGGGGCTTGTGGAGGGCTGTGGGTGTAGGGGGGTTGGAGGGTGTGGGTGGGGGTGTGGCTGGGCAAAAGGGGGGGGGGGGGGGCGACGGGGGGGGGGGGGAGGGTGTGTGTGGGGGTGTGGCTGGAAGAATGTGGGTGTGGGGTGTGCACGGGGGGTGGTGTGTGTGTATGGTCGGGTGCACATGTGGGCCGGCTTCTACAAATATGACAGACTTCTCAAACACCTCCCCCCATTATGCACAGCTCCTGCTGCCGGCAGCAGGAAGCAGGCCCTTGGGGTGCTCACAGCCTGTGGCAGGCAGAGCCCCCCAGCAGTGTGCGGTCCCAGTAAGTCCCAAGACTGCATGTGGCCAGGCTGCCGGCTTCATCATGCGGGGCTCATGTGCATTTCTTGGATTCTCCGGCTAAGCCCCATGCTGCCAAAGGAAGCCCTGTGCAGTGAAGCCAGCAGTACAGGTCATGGGGCTCGGCTGGGGTGCCAAGGAGAGGCGGAGCTGGCTCAGCTCTATAGTGTGGAGTTTCCCACCATTCCCTATGACCTGCACATTGGTAGTGAGCAGGGCCAGGCCACTGGCTTCATCGTATGGGATTTGCTCTGGAGGTGTGCAGCTCGGGCAGAGACCCTGAGAACTGAATGTGAGCCCCAGAGAGCCCAGCATGATAGAGCCAGGCAGACCCTGCTCCCCTGCCAACTCAAGCTCCACATGCTCCTGCCATCCCACCCTGGGCCCCCGCTGGCCCCGGCCTTGGGGTTCCAGCATGGGACCCATGCTCCTGCCCAGCTTCCGCTTTGCTCCTACCCACTGCTGCTTCCCTTCCACCCGCCCGCTTGCTGCCGCTTCTCCCACCCACCACCCTTTCCCTGCCTGCTGCTGCTACTTCCCTACCTGTGGGGCCAGGGTCAGGACTATCCTGCAGGCAAGGGTGGAAGAGCAGCACACACTGCCCCTGCAGAAGTGAGCAGGGCTCAGCCCCATTCAAACACAGCAGGGGCAACCCGGGGCTGGGCCGGATACAGTGAATTGGTAGGCACCTGCCCCTGGGCTGGATGAAATAGTCTGGTTGGCCAGATGAGGCCTGTGGCCCATATTTTGCCTGCCCCTGCTCTAGAGATACCCAGTTCTATGCTCTCCGTCTATAGCATCCATTTCTGCCACTGTTGGAGACAGGAAACTGAGTTAGATGGACCATTGGTCTGACCCAGCCTGGCTCTGCTGATGTTCTTCTGTTCCATCTAGGATGCATGTCTGAAGCAAGGGATGCTGTTTTCTTTGCCAGAAAGGAAGCATGGAGACACTGCAGCTGTCATTCAGCTGCCAAGATGGCAGAGTTCCGTGTTAATCCTGTCACTGCCATAGCTAATAGCTGTACTCTGTTGCTTGGCTCTGTACCAGCAAGGAGGTGGTGGGTAGTATCTTGTTGAGCTTTGTGGTATGAACACACTTTATTCACAGGAATTTCTGTAAAGAACTACTTGTAGGAGAGAGGTAATAGTCTTGCCACTGCCCTTGGAAGGGTCCAAGGCCTACTTTGTGTGACATAAAGTCCTCCTGGGAACATAGTCGGGGCAGATTCAGAGGGGCTGTGGCAGTGCAGTTGCTTCTCTTCTAGCTTTGATTCTTCTTCCACCTCAGCTTTAAAACCAACTGCATAGGAGAGGCAGCGGTGTTTCTATTCAGGCAGGAGCTGAGTCAATTGACTTCATGGCTCATTGTCATCTCCCTGATTCCTGCTAACCTCTCTCCACTCTACAAATGTAAATGACCCTCTCTCCTCTCTGCCTCCCAGGCACCCCACCCATGGCTGCCTTCTCCCCTGTAGCCACAATCTGATCCTCTGGTAAAACCCAAACAGCAACCTAACTGGCCCTGACTCAAATACAAACCCCTCTGGGACTCTAGTCCTTGAGCCCTCTACTAAGGCTGGCCTGATTCCACCCCTCCAGCCCACCAGGTACTTCTCCTAGGCTGGCTTGACTCTTCACTGCAGCCAGATCTCTCCTGGGAGCTCTTTCCTTTTCTAGCCCCTGGCTCAGTTCCCCTGGGCAGCTCCCACCTGGTGCCACTTTGCCCTTCCTGCACCTGCCTCCAGCTACACTCCCTTGACAACCTTCCTAGTAACAAGGACAGGGGTTCCATGTTATAAAGTCCATTAAAACAAAGAGACAGTTGTTAACACCAGTTGAGTGAAGAACAATGAGCCACGAAGTCAATGGACTCCCTTGGCTGCCTGAGTAGTCATGCCACAGCTGCTGCAGCGTGGAGTGGGAATGAAAACAAGGGGCTTCTGTTCTGGGTGATAATGATAAATCAGTTCTCCCACTTAATACATGCACCCCAATTTGGCACTGATTTTCAGGGAAAACGCTCTGTGTTGTATGGGAGAACGTACAGTGGAACCAGCTACTTTCTTTTCCTGAGCTTTGCTTCATGAGATCTCTGGCTCTGATCTCACCCTGCCCACAGCTCTTGGCCAGGGGCAGGAGAACACAAACAAACACTCCTCAGAAGTGCCTGCCACTGCCAACCCTCTTGCCTACTCACTGCCTTGCTCTCTTCCTCACTCAGCTGACAGCCTGTCTGAGAATGGTGCCGGCTCCACTATCCTATCAGATGCCTCCGGCCAGCTCAACATGGCTGCCTATGCCTCAGAGCCCATGATGGAGCCGTCACAGATCCCATCAATGGACCCTGGCCTGCAGGGCCACCTCTACCAGCCGCAGCCACTCATGGCGCACTATCAGCAGATGGCCGGGGTAAGGCATGTTGAGGGGCATTGCCGTTGTGGGGGCAGAACCTGTGGGGTAGCTGAGATAGTTGGACCTTAGGAGCAGGGGGATTAAAAGACAACAGAAGCTTCCACGCACCAGCTGCTCCCTGAGGCCTCTTTGTGCTCCGTACCAGTGGTCTTCAACTTAGAGTCATAGGAACTTTGGGTTGGAAGGGACCTCAGGAGGTCATTTAGTCCAACCCCCTGCTCCATGCAGGACCATCCCAACTATATCATCTCAGTCAAGGCTTTGTTTACCTGGGGCTTAAAAACCTCCTATGATGGAGACTCTACCACCTCTCTGGGTAGCCTGTTCCAGTGCTTCACTACCCTCCTAGTGAGAAAGTTCTTCCTAATATCTAACCTGAACTTTCCTTGCTGCAACTTGAGACCATTGCTCCTTATTCTGTCATCTGTCACCACTGATAGCAGTCTCACTCTATCTTCTTTGGAACCCCACTTCAGGTAGTTGAAGGCTGCTATTAATTCCCCTCTCCGTCTTCTCTTCTCCAGACTAAATAAATACTGTTCTCTCAGCCTCTCCTCACATGTCATGTGCCGCAGCCCTCCAAACCATTTTCATTGCCCTCTGCTGGACTTCCTCCAATTTGTCTACATTCTTTCTGTAGTGGGGGTGGGGTGGGGGGACCAAAACTGGACACAGTGCTTCAGGTTTGACCTCACCAGTGCCAAATAGAGGGGAAGAATTACTGATTATGGGGGATACTCACCAGATGTGGCCCTCAGCTCCATGGCATCCAGCCCACAGGTTGGGAAATTTGGTGGCAAGGGAGCTGTGGCAATGAATAGCACTACCCTTCCCCATCTTTTCCCTCTTGCTGCAGAGAGCAGGATGTGTGCAATGGCTTGAAGTGGCAGCCAAGTCAGTTTAGATTGGATCTCAGGGAAGAACTTCTTCCATGTTAGAGCAGGGAGGCAGTGGGATAAATGTCCAGGGAAGATGTGGGCTGTCCATTACTGGCAGGATTCAAGGAAAGGTTGGACAGCCACTGATCAGGGATGATCTAGATATAGCAATGTCTATGGGGATTTTCCAGGCTTCTGTACTTTGCTGCTTGCCACAATCCCACCCCCTCCACTTGCTGCTATGTGTCAGGGGTTTTGAAGGCTCCCTCAGAGGCACTGGGTGTTGGCTGCCACCCATACTGGGATGGTGACAGGGCAGTGCCAGTGCTTATGCTGGGGGAAAATCCCAGAGGATCCTGACTAGAGGGTCTTGCCCTTCCACTCAGGGTTAGACTGATGCCATATGTGGGGTCAGGAGGGAATTTTACCCCATACACAGATTGGTACAGTCTGGGTGGGGGGTTTACCTTCCTCTGTAGCAGGAGCATGGCCCAGCCTGGAATCTCTGGAGCACACATTAACAACCTTTTACAGCTGCAAGACATTGCCACCATGGTCCCCCTAGTTCTTGATGCTGATACCATCTCCCACTACCCGGGACCCCCTCGCCTCCATACTGGCACCCCTGGGAGCTAACCCTCTCTGGTATACTCCTGTTGGGGGTGGGGCACAGAGGCAGGAGGGGACAGTTTAGCTGGTGGCCACACCTCCTGTACTGTGAGTTCCATGGCCCCATGGTGATGATGTTGTTTCCTTGCCCAGGTACAGCCCCCACAGCTGTTGCCTCTGGCACAGCCCCCAGGGCTGCCTCCCCAAGACCTAGCCCTTCCACCAGCCCCCCAGCCCCAGGTCTCGCCTTTGGCTGCCCAGCCATTACCACAGATGCTGGTAAGTCCCTTCTCCAGGGTGGAGGTTGGTGTTGGGAGATGCGGGAAGCCCTCTGTGAGAATACTCTGGCAATTGCTGTATTTCCTCACATACCACATGCCTTCACATAAGACTATGCCTTGGGGAAGTCAGAAGCACAAAGAAAAAAGGATTATTTCAGAGTTACAGCCACCTAGAGCAAGGACAGAGTGTCATCTTCAGCTCACTTGCCTTCTCTTCCTTGCTTAACTCAAGCTGAAACCCAGGTGCTGCTAAAGACTGATCTCCAGGGGTGGATGTGGACTTTTAAATAGCATTAAAAAGTCTATGAGGCTATGAAATGGAAGGAGAGAGAGAGACCAGGAGCATCTAGCGTACAGCAGCAGTGCCTTAGAAAGGTTAAGAACATAAGGACTGCCATTTACTGGGTCAGACTCGAGGTACATCTTGCCCTGTCTTCTATGTCCAATAGCAGCAGAGAGCGGATGCTGAGAGGGAGAGTGAGCTGGGTCTGACCAGGGTTTTTTCCCCTGTTCCTCTCCCACTTGCAGCCTCCTGCATTGGAGGTCTGGGGAGTTCTGATGCAGAGGCTGTGCCCCTCATTCCCCTGACCAATAGCTACCAATGTCACTTTCTGCCAAGCATGTGTCCAGTCCCTTGGTGAATCTGGCTAACCTCTTCGCTCCCACCACATATGGTACCAACCAACTCTATGCTTAAATTCTACACCGGGTGAAAAAGAACTGCCTTATGTTAGTTTAAAATTGACGACATGCTAGTTTCATGTTGTGACCCCTAGTTTTTGTCTAGTGAGAGACAGTCAATACTAAATCCCTACTGACTTCTCTTCGCCATTTATTGTTTTGAAAACCCTCATCATGTCCTCCCTCAAGCATTTCTTTTCTAAATTGAATAGGCCTGCCTGTCCATCTATCTAGCCCAGACTCTGTCTGTCTATTTATCCACTCCACTTTCTGTCTGTCTGTCTGTCTGTCTACCCACCCACCCCATGGTCTGTCTGTCTTTCTGTCCACCTCACACTCTGTCTAGCCATCTCTATCTATCCACCTCTCCATCTGTCTCTGTCTCTCTCTCTGTCTCTCTGTCATTAGCCTCTTTAGTCTCTCCTCATATGAAAGCCCTTCTGTACCATGTATCATCCTTGTTGTCCTTCTTTGGAACTCCTCTTGTTCATCTCTGTCCTTTTGGAGGTGCAGGGACCAGAACTAGGCAGTGTCTTCAAGGTGGGACTAAGGCCTGGTTTAAATTCTGATTTCACATTTTTTATGAAAGTCACTTAATTTCATGATTTTCATGAAAAATGTGATTTGTAATGAAATGCCATGATAGGGCCACTTGCTGGGGAGTTCCTCAGCAAGTAGCCATATCCATGGCATTTCCTTTAACAGTAGGAGCAGTGGTATTTCATTGCAGCAACAGCAGCAGCATGATATTCACAAGCTGGGCCCGCTATTTAAACCAGGCCCTAATGTGGACATATTGTGGATTTATAAAGGGGTATCATGATCCTTTCCATTTTGTTCACAATTCCATTCTTCATCAGCCCTAATCTTCTGTTTGCCTTTTTGATGGCTGCTGAGCATTGTTTTTGATAAACCATCCACAGCGACTCCCAGATCTCTTTCCTGTGTGGTAACAGCTTACATAGAGCCCATCCTAGTGTAGGTGTAGCTAAAGAGTCTCCAAGGCTGTGAAATAAGAGGAGAGAGACCAGGAATAGACAGCAGACCATTCAATTGCCTTAAGAACAGTTAGTGTGATTAGTGGATCATCAAGACCTTGCAAATGAGAGACATTTGTTATCACATTCAAAGTGAAGAACAATGATCCATGGAATCAACGGATGGACTCCTGCAGCTGCCTGAATAGAAATGTTCCCACCAGGTAGTTTGCTCTTGGAAGAGGGGTCATGGAAATCGGAAAGAAATCATAGGGAAGTCAAGCTGGAAGGGACCTCCAGAAGTCGCCTCTAGTTCAACCCTCTGACTGAGGCAGGATCATCCTTGTCCAAACCATTCATCCAAGCAGGGAGCTGCTATTCCAGGCAGAGAAAACTAGCTTCTCCACTGTAGACACAACATTTGACACTGATTTTTTGGGGGGGGAGGAAGGAGAAGGTGTGCGTGGTATGTGAGAAAATATAGTAAATCCTAGGCTCTGGGTTGGGCTGGGCTGGGATAGTTGCAGCCAATTCTGTCTTTAAAACCCCCTGGCTTGGCAGGGGAGCTTGGTTAGTTCTTTCCAGGCTCTATCCCCTGCAGGGCATTCTAGGATAGCCCTGAATGGGGTGGGGAGAGGGAACAAGTACAAGTATGTCCTCCTACTGAATCCTTTGTTTCCTTCTTCCTGCCCCAGCACCTGGACCTTCAGCTGCCCTATGGGGCAGAGGACCCACCAGCGATCAGGATGGCTGCCTCACCACAGGTTGACCCTGCCGTCTGCCCTGGGAGCCAGCTGCCCACCAGGGACCCTGATGGTGTTGTGGGGTTCCTGCCAGCTGGCCAGGCCCCAACCCCATTCGTGGGCACAGCCCCACCACAGCTGGGGACATCTATGCCAGTACTGCAGCCAGGGACATCCACACAACTGCCACAGCCAGTGACATCCATGCAGCCACTCCAGCAGGCTGCCTTAGAGGTGGCCTCCATTCAGCAGCAGTTGCAGCAAACAGCATCCATGCAGCACTCTCAGGTGCCATCAAAGCAGCAGCCCCAGCAGGTCCCCCCACAGGTGACATCCATGGAGCCACCCCAGCCGGTCCCCCTGCAGCTGGAAGCTGTGCAGCAGGTGACATCAGTGCACCTGGCTCCTTCTGAGGTGACTTCAATGCAGCAAACAGCTTCCATGCAGCATCCAGAGCAGGTTTCTCCACCGGTGACATCCATGCAACCACTGCAGCAGGTTCCCCAGCAAATGGCTTTGATGCAGCCGACGCAAGTGACGTCTATGCATCTGCACCAGCAGGCTCCGTCTGAGGCTGCCTCAGTGCAGCACCCCCCACAGGTGCCCCCACATGTGACTTTGCTGCAGCCAGCAGCATCCTTGCAACAGCTGCAGCCTGTGATGTCGGTGCAGCCACCCCAGCAGGTTCCCTCCAAGGTGGCCTCAATGCAGCCAGCATCCTCCATACAGCAGGTGGCGTCCATGCAGCACCTGCAGCAGGTTTCTCAGCAGGTCACAGCCATGCAGCAGCTGCCTCCTGGGGCATCCAGGCAGCAGTCCCAGCAGGTTCCCACCGAGGTGTCCTCCATGTATCACCCTGAGCAGGTCCCCCCGCAGATGATTTCGATGCAGACATTGCAACCAGTGACATCCATACAGCTGTCCCAGCAGGTAGCATCAGTGCAACTGCTGCAGCCAGGGGCATCCATGCAGCCACCCCAGAAGGTTTCCTCTGAGATGGCTTCAATGCAGCCAGCAGCTTCCATGCAGCTGCTGCAGCAGGTTCCCCAGCAAGTGGCATCTATGCAGGCATTGCAGCCAGTGACATCCATGAAGCTGCCTCAGCAGGTTCCCTCTGAGGTGGTCTCCCTGCAGCACCCACAGCAGGTTCCCCAGCTGGTGACATCCATACAGCCACTGCAGCCAGGAACATCCATGCAGCTGCCCCAGCAAGTTACCTCTGAAGTGGTCTCCATGCAACACCCACAGCAAGTTTCTCAGCACATGGCATCCCTGCAGCAGCTGCAGCCAGTGACATCCATGCAGCCACCCCAGCAAGCTGCCTCCATGCAACAGCAGCTGCAACAAGCAGCATCCATGCAGCACCCCCAGCAGGTCCCCCAGCAAATGGCCTCGATGCAACCACTGCAGCCAGGGACATCCATGCAGCTGCCCCATCAGGCCCCTCTGCAGGTGGCTTCCCTGAAGCCACAGCAGCAGATTCCCCAGAAAATGGCTTTGATGCAGCCCCTGCAAGTATTGTCATCCATGCAGCCGCCCCAGCAGGTTCCCTCCGAGGTGCGAGCAATGCAGCCAGCAGTCTCCGTGCAGCAGGTGGCCCCCACACAGCACCCCCACCAGACTCCCCAGCCAGTGCCATCCATGCAGCAGCTGCAGCAGATTCCCCAGCAAGTGGCTTTGATACAGCAGCCCCCACAAGTCCCTCCGCAGGTGATTTCGCTGCAGCCGGTGACATCCATGCAGCTGCCCCAGCTGGCTCCCCCCAAGGTGGCTTCCATGCAGCAGGGAGCAACAGTGCAGCAGCAGCTGGTATCCAGGCAGCCGCCGCAGCCCATGACGTCCATGCAACCGCCGCAGCTGGCTCCCGCCGAGGTCACATCAATACAGCCAGGGGTACCACCGCAGCCAGCAACCCCCCAGCATGCGGCTTCCCTGCAGCCACCCCAGCCATATGCCTCACCACCACCCAGCTACACCCCAGCCCAGCAGGACCTGGCACCACTGCACCCAGTCCAGCCTGTGTACCCCTTCCCCAGCCACCTAAGCTATCCTGTGCCTGGCCCGTATGCTGGGCATCCCCCACAGGACTATGTGCGGGTGACAATGCCAGAGCTGCCCCCCATGTACCCTCCGCGGCAGCCCCTAGACTTAGCAGGGCTCCGACAAGGCTCCCAGCACTTCGAGCTGCTGCCCAAGACCCCTCAGGCCTTCATCACTGCCCCAGGGCAACCATGCTATGTACCCCCGGGGCAGCCACAGCAAGTGCCCCTGGGTCCTGTGGCCACCCTGATGCCCCAGGAGGTGGGAGCCTGCCCGATGACCCCCAGCCCCTGGCGCTCTCAGGGACTGGAGCCTGTGCAGGTAGGGGAGAAGTGTTGGAGGGATATATGGTGGGAGGTTTAGGGGGGTAATTGAGAGCTCCTTGGTTCTGGGTCCCTGCTCTTTATCCCGTCCCACCCCTACAAATGCTTGGGGGTCTCTAGGGTGGTCAGCCCACAACATGCAAGCCACACATGTCCCAGGCGGCTGCTGTGTGCACCATGTATCGAGGCACAGGCTACATATGGCACTTGTCCCAGAGAACTTCTGCACCTAGCACATATGTCCCAGGTGGCTGCTGTGTGGCATACGTCCCAAGTGGCAGCTGCACGTGTCACACGTCCTCAGAAGCCATCAGGGAAAGGGGGGCATCAGAAGGGAGGTAGGATGTTCTCCATTCTAGCTCCCGCCCCCCCAAGCCCTACTGGGCAGGGCTTGGGGGTGGGGATTGTGGCCACACCTAGCCAAACCCCGTTGGCCACAAGGAGATGAGTGGCAGGTGCCACCTGGTACTCTTCATGTGGGGCCAGATGATTTTGACACTCCTGCCATGGTGGGGAGCTCTGGGCTTCCCAGGTTAACCCCACTCCTAGGAGAGCCTGGTCTGGGCCAGGGAACCTGTGCCACAGGGGTCTTGTGTGGGTGGATAAAAGCCTGGGCCAGGATGCACAAAACTCGTGCCTGCATCTCCCCACAGGTTTCACAGCTTCCTTTGGCTCCGGACCTGCCATTGGCTGCCCCCAAGCCAGATGTGGCCCAGGGGTAAGTGGACTCCAGGCCGGAGGGCTCACTGCTCCCTGCCCTGCTCTCCCTGCCCCAATAGCTGCTCGGCTCTTGGCTCTGTACTCCCTACCCCATCTGTTGCTCTGCTTTCAACTCCCTGCCCTGTGCCCCCTGCCTGATCTGTTGCCTCTGGTCTTGGCAACCTGCCCTGTGCCCCCTGCCCCAGGTCTCATCAACTGCTCTTCCTGCTCCCTACCCTGTGCTCCTGGTCCCATCAGCTGCTCTGCTTTCTCCTTCCAGCTCTGTGCCCCATGCCCATTGGCCACTGTTTTCTGCTACCTGGCCTGTGTCCCCTGCCCCATTGGCTGCTCTGCTTTCAGGTCCCTGCTCTATGCTCCCTGCCTCTCTTGATACTGAGACTCCCAGCTATGTAGGTCGGTGGATACTGCATTTTCTTGTATACAACATGCCGTTGAATATAAGCCCTGTTATTTTACAGTTTTGGGAAAAAAATCTTACCTTGCTTAAGGTAAATAACTCGTTTGGGGCCATGTGCTAGGTCCAGCTATGGCCTGATCCCATATGCCAGGTCTGTCTGGGGCCATGTCGCAGGTCCAACCATGCCTGGACCCTGCATCCTGGCCCTTAACAGGTACGTGGGGTCACATCATCTAGCTGGGGGGCTACCCCAGGCCTGGAAATTTGGCAGTGGGGGGAATAGTGAGGCTTTTCACAGACAGATTCACAGAAGTTTAGGACTGGAAGAGACCTTGTGAGATCATCAGGTCCAGCCCCCCTGCTCTAGGCAAGAAAGACTGCTGGGTCAAATAACCCCAGCAAGGTGTGTGTCCAGTTTCCTTTTGAAGATCTCCAGGGTAGTTGCCTGCACTCTGCTCCCGCTGGGAGTCTATTCCAGAGTCTGGTCATATAAATTGTAAAGAAGTTTTTCCTTAGATCCAGTCTGAAACCTCCTTCTAGAAGTTGATGACCGTTGCTCCTGATTTTCCCTTGGGGAGCTTTGGTGAATAGTTGTTGACCTAGTCCTTGATGCTTTCCCCATTAATTGGCTGCAGCTCCCGCTGCCCAATATCTGGACCTGTAGGGTGTCATATTTCTCACATAATGTGCACCTCCAGTGGGTTTCAGAGTGAAAATGTGCCTGTTATATGTGAAATATACAGTAGATGCTGAGACGAGGTAGGGAAGGCATAGAAGCTCCATGGGATGGTTCGCTAGGGGTCTGGCCTGGTTTCAGCCCAGCCTAATGCATGTCCCCCTCACCCCGTCTATTGCCCCTAGGGTGACCTCTGACTTCATTGCCCTAAAAGAGATGACCTTGAATGATCCCCTAGGCGGGAACGGCAAGCAAGACCGGAGCAAACAGAGGCGGTCTTCTTGCCCCCGGCCTGACAAGACCACCAAGTTCCAGCTAACAGTCCTCCAGGTGGGTTAGGAGGTCAGGGAGGGGAGAGGAAGAGGGTGGGGCAGGGTGAAGTCCCCCCAACAACACCTCCTCCCCCCTCCAGCTCTCAAACACAAAGGCTTTCTTTCTTGACCTTGCACCACAGCAAGGGAGTTGAACCCAGAAATGAGGTGGTGAAACGAACCCCTTCCCTGCTTTATTTTTTCCCCAGCTGAATTAGCAGCAACTTTGGGCTATTTGGCCAAAAAGTGAAAGGTTAACTGCCCCTGGAATTTCTGGAGGGGGGAAGGGGCATGGCCAAGGTGCAGGGACAGAGCCTCAGCATTGGTTCTCTCTCCCCATCTTCTCCCTTTCATGTGCAGGCAACAGTTTCTGTTTTACCCCTTTCCCAGCTTGAATTAGCAGCAGCTGTGGGCTGTTCAGCGTAAAGCTGAAAGCCTAGTTCCTGCTAAAGACCAGACCCTCATGGGTGGATCTCTGCTTTTGAAAGTAGCTAAAAGCCTTCAGGGGCTGTGAAATAGGAGAAGAAAGACAAGGAGGAGATAGCTGGCCAAATAAAACCCAGTTTGATTATTTCCCCCCAACCCTAAATCTACCCACTCCTACTACTAAACTATGCCCTGCTGGAGGGCACACAAGTGGCAGCCATCTTACAGCATGTCCATGCTTCTGTTTTGGGCAGCAAATAGGCTTTCCCTGCCTAAGATACCCTGATTTCTGAAGGCTGATTTTGGGGTGGGGGCGGTGCATATGGTAGGTAACTACATAGGGTAAATGACAGCAGGATAGGAAATACACAGAGAGGCTCTCTGGGGGTTTGGAGGGAGCTCTGAGGGTCAGAGGGGGGTCACATGGGGCTGGGAGACTCTCAGGAAGGAGGGGGTTACCTCTCACCCCCCAAATCCCCGTCAGGTGTCCATGTTGGGTGACAACACAGTGGAATGCCAGCTGGAGACCCACAACAACAAGATGGTCACCTTCAAGTTTGATGCAGATGGGGATGCACCCGAGGACATTGCTGACTACATGGTGAGGCCCCCCTACTCTAGGCCCTGCCAACTGGGGGTTCGGGGTGGCACTCCCTGGGTGGGAGGGATGGACAGTACTGGCCAGCTCTGAACTGGAGTGGGATCTCTGAGCTGTCTGTCCAGACCAGTTGTTCTCAGCCCCATTAGACTTTAAGCCCTTCTCCTTATAAGACCCTCCCCAACCCTTGTTAGAACCAAAGCCACCACCTGAGGCCCTCTTCTTGTTAGACTCAAAGCCTCCCTCCTCGTTAGACCCAAGCCCCCTCTTAGTAGGACCCAAATGCCCTCTTGTTAGACTCCCTCCTCGTTAGACTGAAACCCCCTTGAGGGCCTTGCCAGCCCATCTGCCCTAGGCCCTGGCATTCCCCATAGTGGGGGGTGGGCAGGAGGCTGATGGGAGCAGGCAAGGCCAGCATGGCTACACTCCCTCCCACAGGTGGAGGACAACTTTGTGTTGGAAGGCGAGAAGGAGAAGTTCGTGGAGGAGCTCCAGGTCGTCGTGTGTCAAGCTCAGGAGATCCTCCGCACAGCCGGTGTTGAGGCACCACCTTCAGAACCCAGCGGGGGCCAGGTGAGGCTGGGGGGCTTCCCCCTGGTGCCTGGATTTCTGTGCCAGCTGTGAGGGTCACTTTGGCCTGCCCCTGCATGGTCCATTGCTCTGCTCTTGACTCCCTGCCCTGCCCCAGCCTCATCCATTGCTCTGCTCCCTGGCCTGCATTCTCTGCCTGATCCATTGCTCTGCTTTCAGCTCCCTACTCTGTGCCCCCTGCCACATCAGCCATTCTGCTTTCTGCTCCCTGCCCTGCACTCTTGGCCCCATCAATTCCCAGAGCTTTCTCTTCCGTCTTGATCTCTCTACTGACATCTCCATTTTGAATGCAGACAGGTTCATCTGAGCAAGCCCAGGCGCATCCCGTGGCTGCCCAGTCCGGCAGTGAGTAGGATGCAGGGTGGTGGGGCTGGGAGGGGTCTTGGGGAATCACAGCTAATCTGTCCATCCATCTGTCCATCCTCATGTCTCCTTATCCATTCATCCGTCCGTTCATCTGTCCACATAACCCCTTGTCTGTCCGTCTGTTCATCCATCTGTCCTTCTACATAACTCTCTGTCCATCCATCTATATATCCATCAACACACCCATGTAATCCCCCATCCATGCATCTCTCTGTTTGTCCATCCACATAACCTTTCATTCAGAGTGACTCTGAATTAACCCAGGGGGTGGTTGAGCTTGGAATTTGGCAGCGCTGCCATTGTGATCCAGAGTGACCCTGGTTTGCCCCCAAGGTTGCCAAGATCTGGGTCCAGGCCCTGACTCCATCACATCAGATCAGACTCTTGCGGGTGGGAGGGGAGGGTTAAGCTGGCTTCTGAGGGAGCGGGGTAGAGCCTCACTCTGACCCTTTCCCCCTCCTCTCCCCACCAGATGAGTGCGCACCCCAGTCATCCCCTGTCGGCCGCTGGAGGTTCTGCATCAACCAGACCATCCGGAACAGAGAGGCTCACGTACCTGGTGTCCCCCAGCCAATGACTGTGCCTATCCCCATGCCCCAGCCCCTTCCTGGTGAGCAGAGGTTGAGGGGCCAGCATGTGTGAGGTTAATGTAGCTAATGGGGAAAGGAGCCAAGAGCAGAGCAACAAATCAGGCAGGGGGTACAGGGCAGGGAGCAGCAAGCAGAGCAGGCAGTGAGGCAGGGTGTATAGGTCAGGGAGCAGAAAGCAGAGCAGATGATGGAGCAGGAGATACAGGCAGGAGGCCAAGAGCAGAGCAGCAGGGATAAACAAGAAGGGATGGGGTTTGGGACAGTGGCTTTGCCCTGAGCACCTGGCTACTAGATGATGCAGGGGATTGCTTTGAGGATGTGACCTTGGTGTCTACTGTATTTACTCACAAACCATACGCAACTCCCTCCCACCCCCAGGGTAATTTAACCCTGATTTGCCACCATCCCAGGGATGTGCTGTTACAGCACCTGGCCACTAGGTACTGAGGACTGGTTCAGAGGACTGCTCTAAGGAGATGCTGCCTACCATACTTACACATAAACTGTATGTACCCCCTGCCCTCTGCCCCTCCTCCAGCCGCCCCAAGGGCTAATTTAACCCTGATTTGCTTCCATCCCAGGCCACTAGGTAGCCACAGCACCTGGCCACTAGGTAGAAGAACGCTTGGGAGGAAGTGTCCTTGGTGGCTACCATATTTACTCATAAATTATGTGCAGCTGCCCCTACCCCACTTCCCCAGGGGTAATTTAACCCTGATTTATCTTTATCCCAGGGGGCAACCTGTCCTGGGAAGTACTCTAATAGCACCTGGCCAGTAGGTGGCATAGGGGACTGCTTTGAGAAAAGAGTATCTACTGTATTTACTTGTAAATATATGCACCACCCCCCAAAAAAATCAGTTTCCAGAATCAGTGCTTGTCTTCTGAACAGGTATGGACAAGGAGGGTGCTAAAGACACGTATCCTCCTCCCCGGGAAGAATCAGAAGACCCTGTACCCAGCCCCAAGGTGCCAGTTATGCCCTTGATGATGGAGCCTCTAGTGTCTCTGCTTGCTGAGCCTGGTGATCCCCAGGCACCCCCTGAGGCCTTGGGCACTGATCTGGCCCTCCCAGCCCCATCTGAGTCAGATAGCGAGGGCCCCCCCAAGATGGACTTCGCTGACAACCGCATGAAGACACTGGATGAGAAACTGCGGACCCTGCTGTATCCAGAACACAGCTACTCAGAGAGCCAGAAGGACAGCCATAGCCTGGAGTCGCCCTTCTCCTCCTCTGCTGAGGACACCTTGTCCTGCCCTGCCCCTCCAGACCCCTTGGCCGACAGCCCCACCTCCCCGGGCATGCAGGGGGCAGAGATCTCTGAGGACTCCCCACTACCCAGTGGGGCCGCTGTCTTCCCAGAGCTGATGGTGGCTATACCCAGCACTCCCAGCCTGGATGTGAGTATGCAGCTGGGGATGGTGGATCCTGGCATGCTGGGTATTGTACAAATCTCCTGCCCAGACCTCTGCTGAGCTCATTATGCAAATAGCACCACTTACCCACTGGCACTGAGGCAGAAGTGTTTCTTAATATTACTGTATTTTCTCACATATAACATGTTCACATAATATAATACCTAGCTTTTGAGAGGCAGGAGGGAGGAAAGAAAGAAAATTTTCTTTTGATTATGGTACCATGATCAACAGAGTTTGAGAGAGAGCAGGGCCCTAGTAATAGGGTATTACTATTACCCTAGTAATAGCTCTGAGGTACCATATTGCACTGAAAAGCAGACATGGTTCAGATAATACAGCATAACATACCAGAGTAAACCAGGCAGTGTACAGGCTATAGTATGACATGTAATAGTGGGGATGTAGGAATTAAGTTTAAAAGGGTGGGTGAGAGCGTTATTGTGGTGGGTCACGAGGTCTCCCAGAAACCCTTTTCGCTTCCCTGTCTCAAACCCTATCACTTCCTGTCCCAAGTTGCATCACTCCATCTCCAACCTCATCACTTTCTGTCTCTAAACCCATCCCTTCCCTATCTCAAACCCCAGCACTTTTCATCCCAAACCCCATCACTTTCTGTCTCCAACTCTGTCGCTTTCTGTCTCAATCCTCATCCCTTCCCTACCTTAAACTCCCTCGTGTCCTGTCTCAAGCCGCATCACTTTCCCATCTCCAACCCCATCACTTCCTATCACAAACTGCACTTCCCTGTCTCAAACTTCATCACTTCCTCTCTCCAAACCTATTCCTTTTCCTGTCTCAAACCCGTGCTTCTCATCCCAAACCTTGTCACTTCCTGTCTTAAACCCCATCACTTCCTGCTTCAAATGTGAACGCTCCATTTCAAATCCCATCTCTTTCTTACCTCAAGCTCCATCACTTCTCTTCTCCAAACCCAACCCTTCCCTGTCTCAAATCCCCATGATTCTCATCCCAAACCCTATCACTTCTTGTCTTGAACCCTGTCACTTCCTGTCCTAAACCTATCACTTCCCATCACAAGCTTGTTCCCTTCCCCTTTCCAAACGCATCACTTCCTGTCTCAAACCTCATCACTTCCCTTATCCAAACCCATCATTTCCCTGCTTCACACTCCACCCCTTCCTTATCCCACTCCGTCATTTCCTATCCCAAAACCCATCCCTTTCCCATCTTACACCCAGCCCTCCTGGCTTTCCCTTCCAACCAGGTGGCAGGTGCCAACACCACTTCTCAGACACCCGTACTTTTCTTCCCCTCCTACCTCCTCCATCCCCCTTCCTGTCTTTTCAGACAACCCCCCTGGATGCCCCCAGCTCTCCAGAGCCTGTGGAGACCAGGTCGGTGCCTTGGTCCAGCCCAGAAGCAGTAGCAGCAGCAGCAGCAGCAGCAACACCACTGGCACCACCACCGGGAGGAGGAGGAGGTGGATATTTTGCCTTAAGCTTTACTTGCCCTAGCGTCAAAAACCCCATTAGCAAGAGGTCGTGGACGCGCAAACTGAAAGGCTGGGCCACCAAGCTCCGCCACTCCACCAGCTTGCTCAAGAGAGCCCGAGCCCAGCCAGGTTAGCGCTGCGGGATCCAGGCCTCTCTAGCCCCTCCCCCACCTCCAACCACCCCTGGTTCCACCCCATCCTCAGTCACATTTCACCACAGTGTTTTGTACTGCTACATTCTCCCCATACCATCCCCTGCCCATTTCAACCACTCTGGGGGGAACTATGGAGAGGAGGTGGGGATTGGAGGGGGGTTGGGGATGGGGTCTGATGCCAGATGCCCCCTGTTTGGTTTCTCTACCCCCACCCCCTTGACCCCTTTTCTTGGCTGGCAGCGGAAGCAGAAGTGGTGGGGGTGGAAGTGGCCAGGGAGCAGGACCTGACAGAGAAAGAAGGAGTTGTGAAGTTGAGCGTGGGGGCTTTCCAAAAAGGGCGCTTCCAGGTGGGTGTTAACGGACGGGCTCCTAGCACCCCCCTCCAGTCAAACCTACTAAGCCCCACTTTCTTTCCAGAGAAAGAAGGAGAACCCAGGCATCTAGGCTCCCCACTGCTCCCCCTGGTATAACCCTGAAGCCCCCACTTCCCTCCCAGAGAATCCAGATGTCCAGATTCCCCCCCAGCAGGGAGAGAGCCCAGGCACCCTGCTTTGACCATTAGCCATAGTTCCCCTCTTGGAGAACCTAGGCATCTGGGATTCCAGGCCCACTCCTTCTAACCCACCAGCCCCAGGAATCCAGACTCTGACCAACTACTCCCCCATTCCCCTCCCAAAGTGGGGAGAGAACCCAGGTGTATGGGCTCCCAGCCCCACCCTCCTCTGACCCACCAGTGCCCACTTCCCCCCTGGAACAGGGAGAACCTAAGTGTCCAGGCTGTAACCCACCATAACACTTGCCTCTCAAAGTAAGAAAGGAAGCCAGGTTTCCAGGCTCCCAGCCCCCCTTGCTCTAAGCCACCAGCCCCCACTTCCCTCCCAGAGTGGACAGAGAACCCAGGTATCCAGGCTTCCAGCCCCCCTCTCCCACCACCCTCTCTAACCAACCAGCCCCCATTTCCCTTCCAGATCAGGGAGGGAACCAAGGCATCTGGGCTCCCAGCCCTCACCCACCTCTTACCCCCTAACCTCCCTCCCCTCCCAGAGAACCCAGGTGTCCAGGCTCCCACCAGGCCTCTCTCACAGCTCCTTCCCCTCTACCCCCCCGCAGGTGCTGGCAGTTCCCCAGCAGTGTCCCCTGGAGGAGCCTGGGGGGCTGTCACTGTCAGATGCCTCATCACTCACCCCTGAACGGGAGGTGGAGGAGGGCGGGGCATTGGACCGCAAGGCACCCAGCTCAGACAGTGAGCTGTCGGCACCGCCCCCCGCCCCCGCGGCTGCCTGGCACCGCAGCTCACTTGGCCTGTCGCCCTCCTCGGCTATGAGCAGCGACGATGAGTCCGACGCGGAGGACGAGGACCTGCGGGCGGAGCTGCAGCGCCTGCGTGAGAAGTGAGGCGATCTCTGATCCCTGACCTCTGACCCCAGACCCACTCACCTGCTCTAACCTGCCAGCCCCCACTGGCCTACCAGAGAACCCCAGCATCCAGGCTCCCATCCCACTTTGTTCTACACACCTACCCTCCCTCCCCTTCCTAGACCTGGGAGAGAACACAGGTGTCCAGGCTCCCAATTCCTCCTGCTGTGACCCCCAACTCCAACTCCCTTCCCAGGGAACCCAGGCATCTGGGCTTCCAGCTTCCATTCCCTCCTGCTCTAACCCTCCAGCCCCCACTTCTCTTCCAGGGAACCTAGGTGTCTGGGCTCCTCAATCTAAGGGGGGGATTCTAAGTGGGGGCTCTCTGCCACTCCCCATGGAGGACTGGGGTAGAATCCAGGCATCCAGGCTCCCATCCCCCTTTCTAACCCGCTAGCTCCCACTGCCTTCCCAGAACTGGGGAGAACCCAGGTGTCCTGGCTTATAGCCTCCTCTGTGTCAACCCCCCCAGTCCTCACTCCCCTCCCAGTGCTAGAGAGAACCCAAGTATCTGGGCTCTGCTTCCCCTCTACTCCAGTCCATAAACCCAGGCATATTTGTATGGAACCCAGGCATCCTTGTGACCTCACTTCCCCCTCCTCCCCTCAGGCACATCCAGGAAGTGGTGACTCTCCAGGCTCAGCAGAATCAGGAGCTGCAGGAGCTGTACAACCGCCTCCGTGTCCTGCGGGACAGCCAGCCTGAGGCACCTGAGCTGGCCCTGCCACCTGCCTCCCCCCGTCGTCCACGTTCCTTTAAGAGCAAGTTACGGACCCGTCTCCAAGCCCAGCCACACCCTGACAACTGCCTCCGTGCCTCAGGTAACCCCAGAAATGGCTGTGTCTTCCAATTGCCCCCTTTCCCTTGCTCCCTAGGTGTAATTTCCACAAGTCGGGGTATGGGGCTACCGTAATTTTTCACAACATTCACCCCCCAGCTGCTAGCCATTGGAGTGTGCATTATAAGCAAGAAATATGGTAAAAGCAGGTAACCTTGATAATAGCTGCAACCTCCAATCACCCCCCTTTCCCTGGGTATACATGGTTCTGGGTGTAATTTCCACAGGTCTGAGCATAGATTCATAGATTCATAGATGTTAGGGTCAGAAGGGACCTCAATAGATCATTGAGTCCGACCCCCTGCATAGGCAGGAAAGA
>NW_005842545.1:276768-280008 GCF_000455745.1 Alligator sinensis
CTCCTCCCACCCCCACCCTCCCCGCCAAAAACCTGCTGGTCATTGGAATGTGAATTATAAATGAAAAAATATGGTAAGAGTGGGTAAACCCAGCAATGGCTTTGACCTCCAGTTGTCCCCTTTCACTTGGATACATGCTGCCCCGTGTTTAATTTTGGCAGGTCTATGCATGGAGCTACCATAATTTCTCATGTACAGTATGCATGTACATGAGAAATTATGGTAGCTCCATGCATAGACCTGCCAAAATTATCCCTCTCCATCCCTCTTGAAAAATTGCTGGCCATGGGAGTGCATGTTATATATGAGAAATATGGTAAAAGCCAATAAACCTAACAACAGCTGTGACCTATAACCCCCCACTTTTTTCCTGGGCACACGTGGCATTGAGTGTAATTTCTACAGGTCTGGACCTGGGTCTACCATAATTTCTCATGTACTGTATGCACCCCCAAGCTGCTGACCATTGGAGAGTACATTATATGCAAGAAATATGGTAAGAGAGGGTAACCCTGGCAGCAACTGTGACCTCCAATTGCTCCCTGACCACCGGGCACACACAGCCCTGGGTGTAATTTTCAAAGGTCTGGGCATGGAAGCACTGTAATTTCTCATGTACAACATGCATCTCCCCCCAAAACCTGCTAGCCATTGGAGTATGTTATATGCAAGAAATGTGGAAAAGCAGATAACCCTGGTGACAGCTGTGACCTTCAACAGCTCCTTTTTGCCTGGGCATGCGTGGCCCTGGGGGTAATTTCCATAGGGCTGGGCATAGAGGTACTGTAATTTCTCAGGTACAACACATGTTGTTGTCCCCCCCCCCCCATTTAAAAAAGGCTGCTGGCTATGGGAGTGCAAATACAGTACATGGGAGTGAAAAATACAGTAAGAGTGGGTAATTCCGGTGACGGTGGTGACTTTGAATTGTCCCCCTTTCCCTTGAGTGCACACAGCTCTGGTTATAATTCCAGCTGGTCTCGGTATGGTGGTACCATAATTTTTCATATACAATTCACATCTTACCCCCTCAAAAGCTGGTGGCAATAGAAGTATGCATTCTATGTGAGAAATACAGTAAGAGCTGGTAACCCCAGTGAGGGCTGTGACCTCGAATGGCCCAGGGGAGGTGGTGCAGAGGCTCATGGGATATATCCTCCCCCCCCCCAACAGAGCAGGCAGCAGGTGGACGGACAGGCACCTTCACTGACGACCTGCACAAGCTGGTGGACGACTGGGCGCGGGAGGCAGCAGGCACAGCCCTGCCCCGGCCCAGCCTCAACCAGCTACGGCGCGGCCCCTTGCGCCCTGACACTGATGCCTGGGCCAAGGCTGCTGAGGTGAGCCTGGATGCCCGGGCTCTCGGGAAGGGGAGTGGGAGCTGGGAGATTAGAGGAGGAGGGCTGGGAATCTGGACACTTGGGTTCTCTGGGAGGCAAGGAAGGCTGGGAGCCCAGATACCTGGGTTCTTTTGCAGGGGAGTGAGCCTGGGGGGTGAGAGTAGCGGGGAACTGGGAGCCCTGAATACCTGGGTTGTCTGCCAGGAGAGGGGAGGTGGGGGGGGTTAGAATGGGGTGGGGGACAGGGAGCCCAGATGCCTGGGTTCTTTGGGAAGGGGAGTGAGCAGCTGAGAGGTGAGAACAGTGGGGACTGGAGGCCTGGATGCTGGAGTTCTCTGGGAGGGGAGAGAGGGTTGTGGGGATTAGAGCAGAGCGACAAGGAGCCCAGACGACTGGGTTCCTCATCGAAGGATCCTCCTGACTGCACATCTTTCTCCCTTCTCTTCCAGATGCCGTCGGTGGCAACGGGCTATGGCTCCCCATGGCTCTGTTCCCTGTCCCCATTCCGTGGGCCTGCCCCACCCCCACTGCCCCCTGGACTGGCCTTCCCGGGCCCCCCAGCCCCTGCTCCACCACCTCCTGGGGCCTGCCTCAGCCCCTTGGCCCTGGCTTCCCCCACCTGCCTACACCCACGTGAAGCCAGGAGGGGCCAAGCCCTGTGTTTTCCCCCCCCATCCCCCTGCCAGGACCCTGGACATCAGAGCTGCCAGATGCTGGAGCCGTCGTCTCCTCTCCCCCCATCATGTTGGGGCTGGAGAGAGGGAGGGGGAGCTGCTCCCCCTGCCCCCCAGTTTCTTCTATCTGGTTCTTTGGGGTTGCCCCCCTTCAGGAGATTGTGAGTAATGGAGTCCCATATAGTTATTTTGCAAAGGATTCTGGGTAACATGGCCCAACTTTGCTGTCCTTTGTCCGAGGGTTATAGAGTCCAGGGTGGCTTGGCTCCTCTTGCAACAGATTCTGGGTAATAGAGCTCAATGGTGCTCACCCAACAACTAGCCAGCCTGCCAGTCAATCCGTCATCCAGCCCACCCACCAGCCAATCATCCAACCCAGCCATCAACTAACCAACCCATCAGCTGACCGACCCATCCACCGACCAGCCAACCATTCAACCCACCAGCCAACCACCAGCTAACCAATCCACCCATTAGCTAACCAACCCAACCATCAGCCAACCATCCAACAACCCACCCATTAGACAACTAACTTACCAACTAAGAAGCAACTCGCCAGGCAGTCATCCAACAAACCCACCCAGCAGCCAACCAACCAGCCCAAACACCCACCTACCAGCCAACCAGCCACTCACCAGCTCACCTGCCACCCACAACCACAGCTGGTCCAACTAACCTATCCATCTTCCAACCAACTAACTCATCCACTCAGCAGCCTGCCCACCATCCAACCCACTCACCAACTAACCCACCAGCCAGCTGCCAACTAACCCATCCATTCATCCACTTACCAGCCTGCCAACAAGTGAACCAGTCCACTCACCAACCACCCACCAGCCAACCAATGTACCAAGCAATCATCCAGTAATTAACCAACCCACCATTCAACCAGCCCACCCAGCCACCATCCAACTAACAAACCCACCAGCCTGTTGACCATCCAGCCAACCTACCTACTCACCAACTAACTAACCCAGAAAGTCATTAGCCAACCAACCCAACAAACAACCAGTCCACCAGCCAAGCAGTGCACCAAACCATCCAATAACCAACCAAACAATGCCCCCTGCCAACCCACTAAACCCACCTGTTAACTAACCAGCCCACCCACCCACCATCCAACCAGCCCAGCCAATCAGCTCACCTGCCCACCAGCCAACCAATGAACCCACCCAATATCCAACCAACCAACCCCACACCCACTTTGTGTGCATGTAGCTATGTTG
>NW_005842545.1:280039-282587 GCF_000455745.1 Alligator sinensis
CATGGGGTTGTGATACCACCCGTCACCAGACTGGGCTGAGTTCTCCTATGGCTTTTCCTCCTATTCTTTCCACCCAGCCCTGACCTTCCCTCACCCTGAAACCATGCAATATTGGGGGGGGTTCACTTTTATGTGCCTATTTTTGATGGTCTTTTGCTACGACCATTCTGGATCAAGCTGGGGGTGGAGGCATCAACCTTGTCATGAACCTATCACACAAATCCCCATCTAGTTTTGCTTCTAGTTGAGTCCCCCTGGGCCTGGGGGAGGTCATTGGATTTATAGTCTCCCCTTTTTGCTTTTTGATTTGATCTACCTCATTTATTCCATGCCCCTCCCCCCCCGGTGGGGGGGCTCTCCAGCCTGGTCTGGCTTTTCTCTCTCTTCCCCTACGTGATCTCTTGGGGTTTTTGCTAAGGGTTGAAACAGCCTGTTTCTGAACTTCGGGATCTCCTGACCAGACAGACATGGTGTGCCGTTAATGAGGAACCTTCTTTGATATATTTCCTTGGTGGCTGGGAGAAAGAGATCAAAACCATGGGGTTGGAACAGAGAAATACCTGTGATCCTTCTTGGGCTGGGTTTGGGGAATAGATAGATCCCCTCCTGACCAGGAGAGATGGGTGAAGGCTGTGGCTTCAAAACATAGGAAAATATAGGTGGGTTGGATGTGGGGGAATATTTTTTTCATCCCCACCCCTGATCCTTGGAGCTCAAGACAGGGGAAGGCAGCAGCCTTAGATCAACAAGGGGCAGATCAGGAGGCAAAGGTTCACCCAGGAGCCTGATGCCTTATGGGCAATTCCCAGTGAAAGCACAGGCTGGCTTGGGTTGGATGGGAGTGAGGAGGCCATGGGTCTAATGGGTTGGGATCTTCCAGATTGGGGTCTACCAAATTGAGATTTTCTAGGTTGGGATCTTCCCAGGCTGGGTCTTTCACATTGTGATTTTGCAGGTTGAGATATTTCACACCAGGATCTTCTAGGTTGAGATCTCCCAGGTTGGGATCTCTTGCAGGTCAGGATCTTCTAGGCTGGGATCTTTCTGGTTGGGATTTTCCCTGTTTGTAATCTCCCAAGTTGGGATCTTCCCAGGCTGGAATCTTCCAAGTTGGGATTTTCCATGTTGGGCTCTTCTAAATTGAGCTCTCCAAGGGCTGGGATATGACAGGTTGGAATCTTCCCAGTTTGGGATCTCCCAGGCTGGGATCTTCTTCTCCTTCTCCCTCCCAAATGGGCATCACTCCAAATTTGCACCAGTGCCATCTAAGCCCTGGGGGAAAAACTGCTTCACCTCTTCTTTCTCACCATGCTGAGAGCTGTCAAAAGCTATTGCCTGGTATCCTGGCTGGCTACCACTAGAAACCATGTAGGCCAGGACATCCAAGGGAACCATCTCCCCCCACCCCTTTCTCTTTCCATCAGTCCCTTCTAGGCCCATTGCAGCAGTTTTGATTGGTGGGGAGAAGGATGCAGCTGGCTATGGGTCCCTGTGGGCAGGGGGAATTTTGGGACAAAATGTAGCATTTTGAGGCTGTTTTGAGTTGAGGCTGTTTTGAGTTCTGTGGTTTCCTCTTGGGCCAGGCTGGGTTTGGGGGGGGGGGGGGGGGGGTGGGGGGTGCAGGGGGAGGTTGCCCCAATGGCTTTGGGTTGGGGGGGGTTCCAACCTGTGAGTTGACTTTGTTTGTACGTGAAGCATTAATGAGCCTCATCATTTTAATTTTATTTTTTTGGAAGATGCGTGACAAAAAAAAAGGATGGGACAATAAAGGCTGCATTTCAAAGAAGCCGAGAAGATGTCTTTCCTGCACTGGGCAGAGGTAGCCTACACCCAGTCTTCCCACTCAGGGTGGCATATTTTGTTGCACTGTGGAAGATGAGGGTGGAGACTGAGTGAGGGGCATCCTAGGGGGGACTTGGGGTTGCAGGGTGGGAGGCAGTGCACCCCCAAACTAGCTGGTAGCAGGGGTGGCTGAGCCTGGCTGGAATATTGCACAGCCACCTCCTAGGAAATATCGATGTCAACATAACAATATGTCATTGTTCGTGCCCGGTATTGCAAAGATGTCTGCATTATCCAAGCTATGTTAGGAGCTGACGATTGCTGGACTGGTCACTGACTCACCCACTCAGTTATATCACTCAAATTGGCTCCCATGTGATGGCTGCTGCAGAAACAATACTGATGGAAGAGCAACATTGAAGGACTCAAGGACCCAATCATGCAAGATTTCTTCCACCAGTGTCTCAATGAAAAACTGGGAAATTCCAATCAACATCAATAGGAGAATGTTGGCAGCACTTGGGGTGCCTTCAAGGGCATTGATGATGGGGATTTGAAGAGACACTTGGATTCTCTATCAGGAAACATCAAGACTGTTTTGATGAGAACGACCAGAAGATACAAGAGTTGATTGACTGCAAGCACAAGGCCTTTTGTGCTTGGCAGAACGCCACCAATTCCAAGCAAAAGAAACTGAATCTCCAACAAGCCAAGGCAGAGGTTCAAAGGAGGACCTTTGATATGAAGAACAGATGGTGTGAAGACA
>NW_005842545.1:282618-310067 GCF_000455745.1 Alligator sinensis
GGAAAGAGATTCAATATCCATGATATGTGCGGTTTCTTCAGTGCCACCCAAGCCATCTGTGGTCTGAGCACTCAGGGACCAACAAGACCTAAGGATGGAGGAGACCTGGTCAAGGAAAGGGGAGCCATCAGTGCCTATTGGAAGGAGCATTTTGAAGACCTTTCAGTTGAGATTGTTGTTAAGGAGAGTGATCTCAACTTCATTCTGAAACACCCAGTCAGAGGTGATCTCGGAATCCCTCCAACCCTTGACAAGGTGAGGAAAGCCATCAATCAGATGAAGAAAGACAAGGCATCTGGAGCTTATGGAATCCCTGCCGAAATCTTCAAGCAGGGACAGAAAGGAGCTCACTTCACAGCTCCATGCCCTCATCTTACGGATTTGTAATGATAAGGAAATCCTAGATGATCTCAGTGATGCCATGATCATGACAGTCTTCTAGAAAGCAGACACGTCCAACTGTGGAAACTATAGAGGGATCACCGTGCTGTCCACCACAGGAAAGATTGTTGTGAGAACCCTCTTGAACCATCTTCTTCCACTTGCTGAAGCGCTTCTTCACCCAGAATGGTTTAGGGCATCAGGGGGCACAACTGACATGATCTTCATAGCTCACCAGCTTCAGGAGAAATGCCAGGAACAATATAAGCCTCTCTACATGGCCTTCTTTGACCTCACGAAAGCGTTGGACTCTGTCAAACACAAAGCGTCCTTCTGGGGTATGGATGTCCACCAAAATTCATCACCGTTCTTTGCCTGCTCCGTGACAATATGTGAGTGGTGGTTCTCAAAAACATCTATCACAGAGACTTTTGAAGTTAAAATGGAAGTTGTTAGGATGCATCATTGCTCCAGCTCTCTTTGATATTCCTTACCACAATGCTGCATCTGACTACCAACAAGCTTCCAGTTGGAGTGGAGCTAAACTATCGAATGGAAAGTAAGCTGTTTAATCTCAGCCGACTCCAAACCAAAACCAAGACCAACCTGACCTCAGTCATTGAGCTCCAGTATGCTGATGATGTTGTAGTCTGTGCTCACTCGGAAGCAGACCTTCAGGCAGTTGTTGACATGTTTACTGAAGCGTAATGGGACTGACACTTAACATTCAGAAGACTTAAGGTCCTCCATCAATAAGCTCTTAATGAGCAGTCCCCAGCTCTGGTAATCCAGATCCATGGTGAGACTCTGGAGAACATCAAGTATTTCCTGTACCTTAGAAGCCATCTCTCGCAGAAGGATGACATCAATGAAGAAACCCAACATCACCTCAAATGTGCAAGTGAAGCCTTCAGACACCTGAGGAGATGGGTGTTAGAAGATCACATCAGATCCAAAACAAGCTCATGGTTTATCAAGCAGTCATGATCCCCACCTTACTGTACGGAACTGAGATGTGAGCAGCATACAGAAAACACCTCAAGTTGTTGGAGAAGTACCATCAGCATTGCCTGTGGAAGATCCTTTGAATCCAGGGGGAAGACAGACACACCAAAGTTAGCATCCTCTCACAAGCAACCATCACAAGCATTGAGGTGATGATCATCTAACACTTGACTTTGCTGGGGCAGATACATCATCCGGATGTCCAACTTCAGACTCCCAAAGAAGTTTTATTCTTCCAGCTCAGTCAAGGCATATATGCTTAAGAGAAGGGCAGAGAAAGTGCTTCAATGATGTCCTCAACACCAGCTTGAAAACATGCAACATTAGCATCAACTTGTGGAAAACTATTGTCCAGGACCACCCCAAATGGAAAAAGTCTATTGCAAGGATCTCAGTACTTTTGATGACAACAGGAGATGGAAAAGTGGGAGTGGCAAAAACAGCATGTTGCACACCATATCAAGAATCCAGAACCATCCCCCCTAGGTGGAAACATTCCAGAGTTACAACAGAGCCTGTCAATCCCAAATTGGCCTCGTCATCTATATTGAGACCCAGAGATAGGGCAATCGTGGAAGAAAATCATCCTTTACTGTGAAGGATTGCCGAAAAACAATGTGCAAAGAATTGTGGGTCATACAGGCTAAGGTTCGCTTTTTACAATGGCGTGTGGGTAATAAGGCTTTATCTGAGCCTGTTGTAAGGGATTCTGGGTGACAAGATTCCAATCTTGGCCAGGACCCTCTGGGAATAGAGAGCAATGAAAGTCTAAGGTTGCTGTCTTGCTCCAGAGGATTGTGGGTAATGGAGCCCAAGGTTGCCCCTCTTGCAAAGGATTCTGAGTAATAGAGATCAATATTGTCCTTTTTAAGCAAAAGATTCCGGGGAACACTGCTTAGAGCCCAGCTTTGGGGGGGCAGGGGGCGGGGGGTCCTGCATAAGTCTGGGTAACACTACCAGTTCACAGGTGAGTCTGGGTAAGGACGTTATTTCATGGCATTCTGGGTACAAGCCTCCTTTTTCCCCCTGGCGCTGGGCATTGTGGGGACTATGGCTGCCAGCGTACTCCGCGGCCGGGGGAAAATGGCGGCCTCCCACGGCCATGGCCTGCCTTCGCCTTCTGGCCCACGAAACTACAATTCCCATGAGACCTTGCCGCACAGGACAAAATGGTGCCCCTGCTCACTCACCAGCTGCAAAAGTTGGTGGGAGCCGGTACTGCGCCCGCCTCCCAGCATACCTTGCGAGCACGAGGACCGCCCCCAAGTGGCGCCACCCACTACTGGCGCGGGAGCCAACATGGCAGCGAAGAGCCCGCGGCATTCCGGGAGCTGCAGTCCCAGCCGTTCCCTCAGCGGGTCCTCCAACTTCTCGCGGGATTGTACCTTCCAACATACTCTGCACGCAGAGGTTGTCCGCCCCTCTTTGCAACAGGGCTGACGCGATACCCACAATCTCTTCTGGGAGTTGTAGTCCTTAAGGGCAACGTACCATTGACACCAATGAGGGGCGGGACTACAATGCCCACCATGCCCTGCGCGTGGTGTTGCGCTCCTCTATCTCCCGCTTGCGACACCCAGGTATTTCCCTGTTGACACCAGAGGGGCGGGACTACAACTACCAGCATGCCCGGGGGTGGGAGGGGAGAGAGGTAGGGAGAACGTGAAGCCAGCAATATGGCGGCTGGCCCACGATTATGGCGGCTGCCGCGGCCGTGGTGGTGGCCGCAGCCTCTCAGAGCAGGTGTCTGTGAAGGGAGGGCTTGCGGGTCGGAGAGGAGGCACCCTGGCCTGAGGTGAAGGCTGGGGTAGGCCCGGCCTAGGCGGCACTATGGGAATCCAGGGTTTCCAGGAGTTCGTGGAGAAGCGCTGCCCTGGTGCTGTGGTGCCCGTTGACCTCCTCAAGCTGGCTCGGTCGTTAGCGGGGCGGGGCGGGGCGGGACCCTCGGCCCCCTGGGTTGGCAGTAGGAGCTGGACCTTACCCTTCGCTGTCACCACCAACTTCCCAGTGTGCTTCAGGGTTGGCGTCAACAGCCGGGCTCTACCCATCGACTTCCCAGCATCCAAAGTGGGTGGCATCAATGGCTGGGCCTTACCTGCCATTGCCAACTTCCCAGCATGCCTCAGCACTTGGACCCTACCCATCAAGTTCCTAGCATGCCTCAGGGCTGGTGTCAGTGGCTGGGGCCTATCCACTGACTTCCCAGCATGCCTCAGGGTTGGCAGCAGCCTCTGGGGCATACCCACCACCTTGCCAACATGCCTCAGGATTGGTGATAGTGGCAGCTGGGGCTTATCCACAGGCTTCCCAGCATGCCTCAGGGTTGGCAGCAGCCTCTGGGGCATACCCACCACCTTGCCAACATGCCTCAGGATTGGTGATAGTGGCAGCTGGGGCTTATCCACAGGCTTCCCAGCATGCCTCAGGGTTGGCAGCAGCCTCTGGGGCATACCCACCACCTTGCCAACATGCCTCAGGATTGGTGATAGTGGCAGCTGGGGCTTATCCACAGGCTTCCCAGCATGCCTCAGGGTTGGCAGCAGCCTCTGGGGCATACCCACCACCTTGCCAACATGCCTCAGGATTGGTGATAGTGGCAGCTGGGGCTTATCCACAGGCTTCCCAGCATGCCTCAGGGTTGGCAGCAGCCTCTGGGGCATACCCACCACCTTGCCAACATGCCTCAGGATTGGTGATAGTGGCAGCTGGGGCTTATCCACAGGCTTCCCAGCATGCCTCAGGGTTGGCAGCAGCCTCTGGGGCATACCCACCACCTTGCCAACATGCCTCAGGATTGGTGATAGTGGCAGCTGGGGCTTATCCACAGGCTTCCCAGCATGCCTCAGGGTTGGCAGCAGCCTCTGGGGCATACCCACCACCTTGCCAACATGCCTCAGGATTGGTGATAGTGGCAGCTGGGGCTTATCCACAGGCTTCCCAGCATGCCTCAGGGTTGGCAGCAGCCTCTGGGGCATACCCACCACCTTGCCAACATGCCTCAGGATTGGTGATAGTGGCAGCTGGGGCTTATCCACAGGCTTCCCAGCATGCCTCAGGGTTGGCAGCAGCCTCTGGGGCATACCCACCACCTTGCCAACATGCCTCAGGATTGGTGATAGTGGCAGCTGGGGCTTATCCACAGGCTTCCCAGCATGCCTCAGGGTTGGCAGCAGCCTCTGGGGCATACCCACCACCTTGCCAACATGCCTCAGGATTGGTGATAGTGGCAGCTGGGGCTTATCCACAGGCTTCCCAGCATGCCTCAGGGTTGGCAGCAGCCTCTGGGGCATACCCACCACCTTGCCAACATGCCTCAGGATTGGTGATAGTGGCAGCTGGGGCTTATCCACAGGCTTCCCAGCATGCCTCAGGGTTGGCAGCAGCCTCTGGGGCATACCCACCACCTTGCCAACATGCCTCAGGATTGGTGATAGTGGCAGCTGGGGCTTATCCACAGGCTTCCCAGCATGCCTCAGGGTTGGCAGCAGCCTCTGGGGCATACCCACCACCTTGCCAACATGCCTCAGGATTGGTGATAGTGGCAGCTGGGGCTTATCCACAGGCTTCCCAGCATGCCTCAGGGTTGGCAGCAGCCTCTGGGGCATACCCACCACCTTGCCAACATGCCTCAGGATTGGTGATAGTGGCAGCTGGGGCTTATCCACAGGCTTCCCAGCATGCCTCAGGGTTGGCAGCAGCCTCTGGGGCATACCCACCACCTTGCCAACATGCCTCAGGATTGGTGATAGTGGCAGCTGGGGCTTATCCACAGGCTTCCCAGCATGCCTCAGGGTTGGCAGCAGCCTCTGGGGCATACCCACCACCTTGCCAACATGCCTCAGGATTGGTGATAGTGGCAGCTGGGGCTTATCCACAGGCTTCCCAGCATGCCTCAGGGTTGGCAGCAGCCTCTGGGGCATACCCACCACCTTGCCAACATGCCTCAGGATTGGTGATAGTGGCAGCTGGGGCTTATCCACAGGCTTCCCAGCATGCCTCAGGGTTGGCAGCAGCCTCTGGGGCATACCCACCACCTTGCCAACATGCCTCAGGATTGGTGATAGTGGCAGCTGGGGCCTATCCACTGACTTCCCAGCATGCCTCAGGGTTGGCAGCAGCAAGTGGGGCCTACCCACTGCCTGCCTCACATGCCCTAGGCTTAGCATCGACTCCCACCCGGCTACTGGTGGATGCGGACTCAGGGCTACAGCAGCTGTATGGCGGCTACCAGACGGACTGGATGTGCGGGGGCCAATGGAATGCCATGGTGAGCTACTTGGCGGCCTTGGCCCAGGCCTGTGCATGCCAGGGCGGCCTGGAGCTGGTGGTGATTTTCAATGGAGGGTTGGGCAAGGAGTGCCTGCCTGAGTGGGGGCGGCAGGCCAAGGCTGAGCGCCAGACTGCACAGCTCATCTCCAGCCATGTGGCCCACAAGGGCACCCCCCCCACCCCATGCCTGGTTCCTCCCGCCTGCCTGCCTGGGCCACTGTGTCCGCCTGGCCATGATCCACTTCCGGGTCAAGGTAAGGCCACAACTTTTTCTCCTTCCTCACCCTCACCCCTAATCCCTGAATTTTAACCCCTGCCTGTGCTTTGGTTTTAAGACACTTATCTTCCCTCCCTTTGCTCCCTTGCCCTGGACTATGACCCTTCACCTCATGCCTGGGTAGAGTGGCCATCATAGAGGACATTCTGGATTTCTGCTACTCTGTCCTCTATTGGTATGAAACCGGACCCCTTTATGTCCTCTATTTTTCTCTTGAAGAGAAAAATAGAGGACATAAAGGGGTCCGGTTTCATATAAGTAGAGGACAACCAGACTGTCCTCTATGATGGCCACCCTATGCCCAGAAGCCGCTGAACTCTGACCCTTACCTTAGCCATGAACCTAGACCCCTGTGCTTTTGTTACTTAACATCTCTTTCTCTTTCAAATTTTTGTGCTGTGATCCCTGACCTGTGACCCTTTCTTCTCATCCCTGGGTGGCCCCAGAACTTTGATGCCCTGCCCAAGCCATTATACCAGATCCTTGTGATTTTCCTGAACTCTCAGCCATGATTCTTGACGTATGATCGCTGAATTTTGGCCCCACCCAAGCCATGTTTCCTGGCCTTTGTGATTTCCTGGAGCTCTGAACCGTGACCTGTGACCCCTTCCCCTGTGTTGCAGCTGTCAAGGTGACTCCTGACCTTTCTCTTTGCACATATCCTGTTTTATGACTCCTCATAGTCCCTGAACTCTATCCTAATGCCCCCAAGCCATGTGCCTACATGGTGCATGAGCCATGCTCCCTGACCTCAGACCCCACATTCTCATGCCTGTTTCCCTGATGCTTCTTCAACCTCTGATCCAGAGCCTGTCCCCTTATTTTTTCTATCCCTGAACTTTCACCCTGATTCCTGACCCCTTCCTCTTAAACCAGTCCTCTGAAATCTAAGCATCAACCCCTGTCCTCTGACCCCCTTCCTTTCACTTCCCAATTTGGGGGGAACAGTGCATGTGATGCATGAGCAGATATGGTAATTGTGATGCCAGGATAGCTGCTCCGTGCCACCTAGTGGCAAAGAGGTGCATCTTCAGGCTAGTGTGTAAATTATCCCTGGATTACTGGCTATGCATCCACTTCAGATCCTGGTGGTGTCCCATACATGGAAATTACACCCTCAAGTGTCCTGGCCCTTGGGGAAGTGGTTGATCTGGAGTCACGGCTATCACCAGGGTTACTTGCCAGGCGCTTTATGTTAGAGTAGAATCAAAGTGTGTGCTTCTATTTCAGGCAAAAAAAAAAAAAGCTTCCTAGTTTAAGACCCGCTTCCCTCTTACGAATTTTTGAGGAAAGGAACATATAGTATACAAGATGATATGGTAGTAGGGCATGTGGTGTATGAAAAGATATGGTAGTAGGGACACGTGGTATACGAGAAGATATAGTAGTGGAGTGTGTGTTACATGAGACTATATGGCAGTAGGGGTGTGTGGTATATAAGACAATATGGTAGCAGGGGCATGTGGTGTATGAGAAAATAGGGTAGAATCCAGGACAAACTCCTCCCCCCCACCCCACACACACACCGTCCCCACCCCAGTGTTGGGATTGGGTCTCGGGGTCCAGCACTGCCCCCTCTAAACCCACACACACCCAGATTGGATCCCAGAGGGTCAGTACTGCCCTTCTTGCTTCTCCCCTCCCCCAGTAATAGGGGTTTGTGGTATATGATAAAACAAGGTAGGACATTTTGATTTAAAGGCATTAAACAGGGTTCTATCAATTCAGTGGCCTGGGCCTGGTTGAAACTTTAGCAGCTAGTTCCATCCCTTACTGTCCAACTCCATCTTGGAAGTGGTGAATGAACTTCCCTGCTCATTAGTAGCCATGACAACCCCTTTGAATAGACCGCACTCCCAGGAGACCCCTTTGAGCCCCCAAAGTTCGGTCCTGGCAACCTTTATTCCTGCCCCCACAGTTACTTCCTCCACCACCATAGAATCTAACCGGGTTTGTATGCTTTGCTACAGGTCTTCCAGAGCTTGGAGGACCATCACCAAAAGGTGGTTGCCTTCTTTCGGGAGAGTGGCTGCCATGGGCTAATTGCCCATGATGCTGAGTATGCCCTGTGCAACATCCCAGCCTACTACAGCTCCCATGCCCTCAAACTTAGCTGGAATGGCAAGAGCCTCACCACCAACCAGTTCCTCATGCAAGAGGTTGCCAAGAAGCTGGGCCTCAAGGCCTCCAGCTTCCCTGTCTTCGCTGCGCTGCTGGGTAGGTGGAACTGGGCCTGGGTGGGGGCATCAGGATACCTAGGGGAGTTGATATCTTGCAGCACAGCATCTTCATGCTTCTATTCCCGCAAAGAAAATGGTCTTCCCTGCATAAGGCATTTGCTCTAATTTTGGGGGTCTGATTTTTTGGTGGAAAAGGTGCACTGGGGATGGTGGCTGGGCTGTGTGCTGGGACTCAAATCTGGCTGCAGGGTCTTGCCCCTTTGCTGAGGGTCAGACTGATGCCATACTTGGGGTCAGGAAAGAATTCCCCCCCCAGTCAAAGAGGTATGTACTGGGCGGGGGCAGAGGTTGCCTTTTAATGTAGTGGGGGCATTGCCTCTACCTGAGATCTCTGGAGTATATATTAACAACCTATTCCAGCAGCGGGACGTTAACCACTGCAGCCCCTCTGCTTTTCCTGTGGAGGGCTTGGGTGTGATGTCTGGTGCTGTGTCAGGGTGGATGGTAGTTTTGCTAAGAGGGTAGATGATCAGTGTGTCTGGGATGGTTTGGATAGGGCTGATCCTGCCTCAGGCATGGAGTTGAACTAGAAGTGATTTCTCTCTCTCTCTCTCTCTCTCTCTCTGTATATATATGAGAGAGAGAAAGCACACTAAACATAACTATATATTTATATCTGTATTTATGTAAATCTGTGTAGATGTGTCTAATCCTTATATAGATCTATGTAGATAGATCTACATGTACACATATACATGCACATATATAGGCATTCAGTATATCTGTGTAGCTCTACATAGGTGTAATTAATTTGTATTTATTTACCTATGTATTTATATCTGCATGTACATAGATGTATGTAGATGTATCTACATGTGTGTGTACACACATACACATGTATAGAGGGGTTAGATATATTTACATAGATCTATGTAGATACATTTAATTTCTGTTTATCTGCCTACATATCTATATATTTACATGCTATGTATTTCTCTGTCAATTTACATACATTTGTCCACATGTCTGTCTGTTTGTTTGTTTGTTAACTTATCTGTGTGCATGTGTACCTGCCTGCCTATTTATATTTGTCTATCTACCTACTAATCTATCCACTTATCTACTTCCCTACCTACTAATTTATTTACTAATTTATTTATCTAATCTATCTACATACCTACCTACCTACTTATTTATCTATTTACCTATTTACGTACGTGCATACATACCTACATACTTGTTTACCTGTTTATCTGTTTACTTGTCTATTTATCTACTTACTTACCTGTGTAGCTATATCTAATTTATTTCTGGAGGTCCCTTCCAGCCCAACTTCTGAATGATCTCTGTGAAAACCCATGATGATACAGGACAATACATTAATTCTCAGCCCAGCACATCAATCAATACAATTATGATACATCAGTTCTCAGCCCAGTGCTTCCTTTGTTTAACAGGATGTCTGTGTTAGAGAACCACTTGGAGGGGGTACTCTGGGCCAGTATGGTCTATGGCCAGGGGGTATTGGAGGACACTGGTTAGCCAAGATTCTCTGGTCAGGGAGCTCATGGGAGGGTAGGGGGTTGAGGACTACTCTCTAGACCGGGGTCTCTGGTCAGGGAGTTGGAAAAAGGTGGGTGTGGTGGGCATTTATGCAGATGTGCTTAGGCACGGTTAAGCAGTTGTATACATCTTATTTGCAAAATGGCCCCAGATTTATTGCCCTGTTGCCAGAGTTGTAAACACCTCCTTTGAGAAGGGGCTTTCAGTACTTTCCCTCTTCTCTCATTGGTCAATTCTTCCCCCCACCTCCACTCCCCCACCCAGGTAACCACATCCTCCCTGATGAGGACGTGGCTGCCTTTCACTGGAGCCTGCTGGGCCCGGACCACCCACTGGCATCACTCAAGGTAGCCCCACTCCTGGCCCTACCCCACAGGGCAGCCCAGGGGGTGGGGGCTGGAGGCCTGGATGCCTGGGTCCTCATTTCAGCCCTGGGATGGGCATAGGGGCTAGCAGATTAGAGCAGAGGCTGGGGCCCTGGACACCTGGGTTGTATCCTGGCTCTGGGAGGGGTGTGGTGCAGGTAAAGGGTGTGAGGAGGAAAGGGTGTCCTGGACTTCTAGGTTCTGTCCAGGGTCTTGAGGCAGGGATGGAAGCCAGGACTCCTGGGTTCTGTCTTTGTTCTGGTGGAGGAGGAGAGTCTAGAGTGTGAGAGCAGGGAGTGGCTGGGAGCCCAGATGCCTGGGTTCTCTGGAAAAGAGTAGGGTCTCTTGGGAACTGGGAAGCTCTTGGGTTCTCCAGGAAGGAAACAGGGTCTGGTAGGATAGAGCAGGGAAGAGTTGGGAACCCGAACACCTGGGTTCATTGAGGGAGGTGTGGGAGCTGGGGGGTTAGAGCAGGGAGGGATCTGGAGCCTGAACATCTGGGTTTTACTGCAGCTCTGGGAGAGGAGTGTTCTCAGACAGGTTAGAGCAAGGAGTTGGGAGCCTGGACACTGGGGTTCCCAGGCTCATCACCCAGTCTGTTTCTCCCTTCCATAGGGTGCGGGGGGAAGGATGGCAACACTTTCTGACAACTCTAGGCTTGATCCCTGTGGTCAGAGAGCATGTATAGGGCTTGAGAGGACACTCTAGCTGGGGTCTCTGTGGTCAAGAACAATCTGTGTGGAGGGGTTGTATACCACTCTAGGCATAGTCTCTTTGGTCAGGGAGCCTATATCGTGGGTGGTGTGGCACTCTACAGTGGGTCTCTGTGGTCATGGATGCTCTAAGCCAGGTCTCTGTAGTCAGAGAGCACATAAGGCTGTCGGAAAGACACTTTGATTAGGGAGTCTGTGTTGGTTTGGGGGTCTCTATGGTCTGGGTGGTGTCAGTGGTTACTGTAGGCAGAGTCTCTATGGTTGTGGATTGTAGGTAGGGTTAAGGGGCTCTGTAGACTGGGTCACTATGCTCTAGTGTTGGGGGCCCTCCAAGCTGGGTCTCTGTGATCATTATGGATGCTGCCTGCAGGAGACCTTCTAGGATGAGTCTCTATGGTCATGGATCCTATATTGGGGGATTAGTGGATGTTCTAAGCCAGAGCACTATGGTCTGGAAACACCTGGGAGTGTTTGGATCCCTCTAAGCTGGGTCTCTATGGTCATGAATCCTACATGGGGGTTAGGGGAAACTCTAGGATAGATCTATGGCATCTGGGAATATTAGGGTTCCTCTAGATTGAGCATTTAAGGGCAGGGATTCTATGTGGTGGGGATTGGAGTTGATGTAGGCTGGCTCTCTATAGTCACATTCTACATGGGAATTAGAGGGCTCTTTGGGTCAGATCTCTATGGTTTAGAAACACCTGGGGGTATTGGGGTCTCTCTAGGTTGACTCTCTATGGTCAGGTTGCACCTAGGAGTGTTGGAGTCCTTCTAGGCTGGGTCTTTATGGTCATGGATTCTATGTGGCAGTCATTTTAGGCTGGATCTCTATGGTTTAGAAGCGCCTGGCGTTGAGGTCCCTCTAGGTTGGGTCTCATGGATACTACTTGGCGGGGATTAGGGGGAATCTAGGCTGAGTCTTTGTGATCTAGGATGACATGGGTGCATTGGGGTCTTTCTAGACTGAACCTATGGTTGAGGTGGACATGCCAGCAAACAGCTTCTTTGCCATGGGATCCCTCATGCCAAGTGCCCTCTCTCGTATCTCTCCCCACACCAGGTCCATGCCCACCAGCTGGTACTGCCCCCCTGTGATGTGGTAATCAAGGCCATCTCGGAGTACGTGGCCTCCCTGCCAGACCCTGCTAACCTGGACAGCATTGGCCAGGACATCTTCAAGCACTCCCAGGTAGGTGGGACCCTTTACCCCTTCTCCCCCTCTGCCAGCCTCCATGAGAGCAGATTGGGGACCAGTGCACCCCATCCCCCAGCTGAGAGCCTGGTCCCAAGTGCCAGGGGCTGTATAGACCCCAACCCCCAGCTATTCAGCACTCCCCCAGGGCCAGGATAACCCCACCTCCCCAAGGACTGGGGGCTGTACAAACCCCACTCCCAGCTGACAGAGACCCCTGCCCCTCCCCTCGGATTGGGGACTGCCCTGTGTGTCAGGGGACCCAGTCCCCAGTTCAGAGACACCCCTCAGAGCCAAGATTAGCCCTCACCACCAAGTGCCAGGGACTGTACAGTCTGACTTCGGCTATTTAGAGACCCCCTGGGACCAGAACTGAGCCCACCCCCAAGCACTAGGAGCTGTGTAGATCCCAACCCCAGCTTTAGAGAGCTTCCCTACAAAAATCAGGCTTGCCCCATCCGTATACCAGGGGCTGTACAATCAGGCCCCACACCCTTAGCTGAGAGTGGGGTCTCCAGTCTGATGGGACCCCATATACCAACCCCCCATGGGAGCTGAGATCAGACTAGTGGTAGCCAGACCCCCCCCTTCCCATTCTCCTTTCCCCCAAAGCACACCCAGGCTCTGTAGGACGACCCCAGCTTTCTCTGCCCCTGCAGTCCAGGACAGAGGACAAGATGACACGGTTGAAGAAGGCAGTAGAATACTACTCAGTGTGGGGCTGGGCGCCGCCCCTACCCCCTGTGCCCTCCTCCTGCCTGTGTGAGTATGCAGGGTACCCCTGCTGGAAGCCTCCAGCCCCCCACTGCTGCCTCTTTCTGGGAGATTCCCCCAACAGCACCTCTGTCCGTGGCACCTACTGGTGGACCCCCCAACCCTCTACCAACCCCTTTGCCGCATGGTGTCTTCTGCTGGAAGCCCCAACTCCCCAGCCAGTGCCCCCTTCTGGAAACTGGTCCCCAGCCAGCTCCCTTGCCCCATGGTGCCCCTGCTGGACCCCCACCAGTCCCCCTACCCGTGGCCTTGCCCTGTGGCATATCCTGCTAGATCCCCCTACCCCTTGCTGTACCCCCCCAACCCCCACATCAAGTGTCCTCTTGCTAGGAGCTCCCCCATGCCAGCTCCCCAGTCCTGTGGTGCCCCATGCTGCCCCCCCAGCCAGCTCCCCTGTCCCATGGTGCCCCCTTTTGGAAGTCCCCAGCTTCCCTATCAATGGCTCTTCCCCTACAGCACTCCCTGCTGGTCCCCTCTTGTGGCAGCACCCTCTGTTGGAAGCCCCCACCATCCTCCACTCAGCCAGAGCCCCCTGCTAGATCCCTCCCACCAGCCAACTCCCCTGCCCTATGGCATCCTCTGCTGAAAGGCCCCAAACCCCCATCAATGGCTCTGCCCTTGGTGCTCCCTGCTGCCTCCCCAGCCAATGTCCGCTGCTGGAAGCCCCCTCCAACCTCCTTCAGCACCCTCCTGGTAGGATCTGAACCACCCCTCACCCCCAGAAACCAGCTTTCCTGCCCCCCTCTTTTCACAAACCAGTGGCTGCCAGGGGGCGGGACTGGGAGGACTGGTTTGGATGAGTTTTTGGGCTGGGCCACATCCCCTGCTTTCTGTCCAGACAGTCCCGACTTTTGGCCCCCAGCAGTGGTGGGGCAGCACTCAACCAGTGCAGCCCCACTGGATCCCTCCCTGGTGGGAGGCTGATGGTATGTTTTGCTCAACTGTCCCTGATGCCTGGGTTCTTAGGGGGGTGTGGTGGGGGGGGCGTGTTGGGGAGTGAGAGATGGGGGCACTCAGAGCTCTAGATGCCTGGGTTCTCTGGGAGGGGAGTGGGGCTGGGGTGAGAGCTGGGAGCCTGGACACCTGGGTTCCCTCCCCGTTTGTGTGCATCTCTTCTACCCCCCAGTTTGGGAAGCTACAGTACCAGGCCCCATCCCCTACCTCCAGTTCCGCCCCCGACTCTGGCTCCACCTTCCCTTCACCCTCTCCCACACTGGGTGAGGACCCCATTCTCAGTGGCTGGGCACTGACCTTCCACCCCAAGTGCCCCACCCCTGGCCTGGGTGCCAAAGCATCAACCTCCTCTTCCTCTGACGGCGTTGATGACCATGGTGGGGCCAGCACCAAGTGAGTGGAAACAGGGCACCTACCTGGACGCCTGGGTTTCATGTGGAGGAAGGGCCAGGGACCAGATGCCTGGGTTTTGTCCCAATCTGGGAGAGGGCAGCAAGTGAGAGTTGGGTGCCCGGACACCTGGGTTCCATCCTGCTTCGAGGGGTAGCTAGTGAAAGCTTGGTGCCCGGATGCTTGGGTTCTGTTCCTGGAAGAAGAGCAGGTGAGAATTGGGCTCCCAGATGCCTGGGTTCTATCCCACTCTGGGCTCCCAGCCATCGCCCGTTCCTACTCCTGGATGCCTGGGTTCTGACCAGGAAGTGGGGAGGGAGTGAAAGCTGGTGGCCTCGATGTCTGGGTTCTATCCCTTTCTGGGAAAGGGAATGGGTGAGGGCTGGGATCCCGGACACGCGGGTTCTGAGTAGAGAGTGGGGAGGGAATGAAAGCTGGGGGCCTGAGCACCTGGGTTCTATCCCACTCTGGGAGGGGCAGTGAGTGAGAGTTGGGAGCCCAGACACCAGGGTTCTGACCAGGGCAGGACCGGATGAGAGCTGGACACCTGGATTGCCCAGGTTCCAGCTCCCTGGCTCATGCCTCGTCCTCCTTTCCACTCCTCCCCATCCCTGCCATAGCCACATGCCAGGGGTGGGGCAGCAGGGTGGGGTTTGGGGGCCAGTGGGGGGCGAGGCTGAGCCCCCCATCCCCTTGCTGCTGTCCATGGCCACACGGCTCCACCTGGACCTGACAGCCCCTCCACTCCCCCCTGTGGTGCCTGAGGTCTTGCGCGTGGCCCAGCACCGACACCGGCATGGCCTCATGTACCCTGGCATCTACCACCTGCTTACCAAGGTCAGTCCCTGCTGAGCCTGGATGCCTGGGCTCCAGTCCTGCTTCGGAGGGGGGCTGGGGACACAGATGCTGGGTTCCAGCTCTGGGGGCCCAGACACCTAGGTTCCAGCCCTGCTCTGGGGAGGGGAGCTAGGGGCTGGGATGCCTGGATTCCAGCCCAGCTCTGGCAGTGGGGCTGGGAGCTCAGATGCCTGGGTTCTTTCCCTGGGAGGCCTGGACACCTCGGTTACATCCCTATTTGGGGTGGTGTTGGGAGCCCAGATGCTTGTATTCCATCTTTGCTGGGGGGCGGGCACTGGGGGTCCAAATGCCTGGGTTCCTCTCCTGGGGGGCCCAACTCCTGGGTTCCAACCCTATTTCGCAGGGGAAGGGGATAGAGCTGGACACCTGGGTTCTATCTCTGCTTCGGGGGATGGGGCTGAGAGCCCAGACACCTGGGTTCCCTTCCTGTTTGTGGAGAGAGGGGAGGGGATTGGGGGGCCCAGACACCCAGGTTCCATCCCTGGATGCCTGGGTTCAGTCCCTGCTTTGGGGCGGGGGGGGCTCACATGTTGGAATTCTTCCCCCAGGGGGTCCAGACACCTCCCTGTTAGAGGTGGAGCTGGTGTCCCAGGTCTGGGGTGCCTTTCTCAGGGGGCCCAGATGACTGGGTTCCAGCCCTGCTTTGGAGGTAGGGCTGGGGGCCTGGATGCTTGGGTCCTCACGGCCTGCTGTACAGGGCGAGATCAAGCTGCCTGTGTGTATTGAGGACGAGGGTACTATGGAGCTGCTGCCGGCTGCTGTACTCTTCCGTGCTGCCCGCCGGCACATCTATGGTGTCCTCTTCAGCGTGGCTGAGAGCCAGCGGAGCCCCCAGCGTCCTGGCCTGCACTGTCACGGCCCATGTGAAGGTGAGGGAGGGGCCCAAAATCCTGGGTCCTCTGGGAGTGGTGGGGGAGAGCAGGGGGGCCTGGGACCCTGGACACCTGGATTCTCTGGGAGGGAAGTGGGAGCTGGGGGGTGAGAGCATGGGGGGCTGGAAGCCCAAACAGCTGGGTTCCCTTCTCAGTTCTTGGTGAGAGTTAGGGTGTATCTGAGTCAGGCTGGGGAGCCAGGACTCCTGGGTTCTTTGTGAGAGGCAGGGACGCTGGTGGGTCAAAGTAGAGGGTTCTGGGAGCCCAGATATCTGGGTTCTCTTCCCAGCTCGGTGCGGGGTTGGTTTTGGCCCAGCCAGGCAGGACTCCTGGATTCTCCCCTGAGCTCCCAGCTCCCTCCTGCCAGCTTCTAATTCTCCTTCTCCCCCTGCCACCCTACCAGCACCACCTGTCATTGTAAAGGAGTGGGCAGCCTACAAAGGCAAGGCCCCTCACAGTCCTGAGCTGGTGCCGGCACTGCCCGTCTGTGAGTGGACCTGCCCTAACCTGAAGCAACTGTGGCTGGGGAAGGCGGCTGAGGACCGAAGTTGACGCATGCGTGCCTTTCTGGCCTGTCTGAGGGCTGACACACCTGCCATGCTCAACCCTGCATGTGTGCCCACCCACCTGCTGCTGCTCTGCTGTGTTCTCCGGTCAGTTGCAGGAGCAGGGCCAAGTAGGGGTAGGGGGAGAAATGGGCAAAGATCTGGGCCTGGATTTGATGAGAACCTAATCTCATTGCTAGGGTTTAATGGAGGGAGCGGGGCTGGGTGGATGGGGTGGGGTTAATAGATGGGGCAGGGCTAGATGGGAGGGAGCAAGGCCACATGGAGTGAAACTGCTGCAAATCCAGGCTTAGGTTTGATGAAAGCCTGATCCTACTGCTAGAGGTGGGTGGAAGGGGTGGGATTTAATGGGATGTGAGAGAACAGGATGGGAAGGAATGGGACCAGATCAGGTGTGGTGGGGGCTGCATGGGGTGAAACAGACACAGATCTTGGCCTAGGTTTGCTATGAGCCTGACCCCATTGCTAGGGCTTGATGGAGGGTGTGAAACCATGCAGGGGGAAACTGATGCAGATTTGGGCCTGGGTTTGACAAGAGCTTGATCCCATTGCTAGAAGACAGCCTGACCCCCTTGTTGGGGCTGGATGGGAAGAGGCAGGGCCATGAGGGGCAAAACCAATGTTGATCTGGGCCTGGGTTTGCTGAGAGCCTGATCCTATTGCTAGAGCAGGATGGGAGGAGGTGGGGTTTGATGGGAAGGGGCATGTCCTATTATGGGGAAACTAACAGGGATCTGGGCCTGGGTTTGAGAGCCTGATCTTATTACTAGGGCTTGACGAGAGGGAACGGGGCTTGATGGATGGTAGTAGGGCTGGATGGGGGGAAACCAATGCCAATCTGAGTCTGGGTTTGTTGAGAGCCTGACCCCATTGCTAGAGCTGGATGGGAGGGGGCGAGGTATGATGGGAAGTGGGAGGGCTGGATGGGAGCGGGTAGAATTGGATAAGAGGGAGTGAGGCTGTGTTTTTTGTGGGGGTGGGAAATGATGATCTGGGCCTTGGTTTGCTGAGAGCCTAGTCACATTGCTGAAGGAGACTGGGTGGGGCTGGATTGGGGGGGCAGGGCCACCTGTGGTGAAACTGATGAGCCTGGATTTGCTGAGGGCTTGGTCCCATGGCTAGAAGAAAGGGGTTGGCTTTGGGAGGGGGCTGGATTGGAGGAGAAGGCCACATGAGGTGAAACCGACACTGATCTGGGCCTGAGTTTGTTGAGAACCTGATCCCACTGCTAGGAGAGAGGGGGCAGAGCTAAGTGGGAGGGGCAGGGCCAAGTGGGGTAAAACTGATGCTGATGTGGGAGCGGGGATGGGACCCCGGACACCTGGGTTCTCTTCCCTGCTCTGGAAGAGGAGTGGGGAGGGCTGATGGATTAGAGGTCACCTAAGCTGCCTAGAAGGGTATTGTCAGGTGGGGTGGGGGATCTGGGAGTCTGGATTCCTGGATTCTATCCCATCTCTGAGAGGGGAGTAGGAGCTGGTGAGTTGGAACAAAGGGGATCAGGGACTCAGACACCTGGGTCCTCTAGAAGGGATTATAAGCAGGGTGGGCATTGGGAGTCTGGATGCCTGGGTTATCCCCATTCTGGGAGGGGAGTAGGGGGAGTTGATGGGTGAAAGCAAAGTGTGGTCAGAGGCCTGGATACCTGGGTTCTCTAGAATGGGTTATAAGCAGGGTCGGGGGCTGGGAGCCCAGACACCCGGGTTCTTTCCTTGCTCTGGGAGGGTAGCAGGGGGGATGACAGGTGAGAGCAAAGGGAAACAGGGACCTGGACACCTGGGTTCTCTAGAAAGGGTTTGTCAAGGAGGAACCAGGTACCTGGATGCCTGGGTTCTCTCTCTGCTCTTGGAGGGTAGTGGGAAGCTGTGAAAGTTTGGGGGGTACCATAGCCCTTCCCCTCCATCCCTTCCCCCTGGGATCCTGATATAGCACCTGCCCCTAGGTACATGGTGCAGTGGCCAGGGGAGCGGATCCTGCACCGGCAGGACCTGGATGCTTTCCTAGCCCAGGCTGTGTCCCCTCAGCTCTGCGAGCCAGGTCAGCTCCAGGAACTCAAGTTAGGTGTGCCTGGATGCCTGGGTTCTCTGGGACAGGAGTTGGGGCTCAGGGGTGAGAGCAGGGGGTGCTGGGAGCCTGGATGCCTGGATTCTCTGGGAGATGAGTTGGGGCTGGGGGGTGAGAGCAGGGTTGCCCTGGTCTGAACAGGCGCTAGCCAGGCCCCCTCCTTGCAGTGTTATAGGGGACTGTTTCCCAGCTACCCCACCCCAGAGTTGGCTGCATCTCATCCCTTTCCCAGTGGCGGTATAACCAGCTGTTCCACCCCTGAGCCGGCTGCAACTCCCCAGTGTTACACTTGACCATCCCCAGCTGCCCTGACCCAGCTTTGGCCACATTTGTATAGCCATTAAACTCTACTATTCCACCCCAGAGTCAGCCTCATCTATGTAATTTATACTCAGCTGGCACAAGCTGCCCCACAATAGAGCTGGCCACGTCTATGTAGCTGCTATACTTGGCCATTCCACCCTGGCACTGATTGCACCTAATAACTGGCCACATCTCTATATCAGTTATACTCCAGCATTGCACCCCAGAGCTGGCTGTTTTTATAGTTGTTATATTCAGCTGTTGTACCCCAGAGCTGGTTGCATCTCTATAGTTCTTATACTCAGCTGTTACACCCCAGAGCTAGCTGCTTCTGCATAGCAGTTATACTCAGCCATTAAACCCCAAAGCTGGCTGCATCTCTATAGCTGTTATACTCAGGTGCCCCACCCCAGAGCTAGCCGCATCTGTGCCTGCAGCTGGAGCAGGTGGACGCGCGGGGGGTGCAGCTAGCAGCACTGGCCATGAGCGGTGTGGACATGGCACTGATGGCCAACGACGCATGTGGACAGCCACTGCCCTGGGAGCACTGCACCCCCTGGGGCTACTTCGATGGGAAGCTCTTCCAGAGCAAGCTGCAACACACCACACGATACCATGCCTCCCTGCTGGAGCTCTGTGACAGACAGGTGTGCCTGGATGCCTGGGTTCCCTGGGCGGGGAATGGGGGCAGGGGGTGAAAGCAGGGGGTTTGCGACACCTGGGTTCTGTGGGAGGGGAGGAGGGGTTGGGGGCTTGGAGAGAGGGACCCTGGATGCCTGGGTTCTCTGGGAAGGGAGGGGATACTGGGATCTGAGAGCATAGGGCAGTTGTAGCCCAGATGCCTGGGGTTCTTTCTGAGATCTGGGAAGTGAGCTAGGTGGCAATTAGAGGGTTAAACCACGGGGGTGGGGGCCAGGACACCTGGGTTCTATCCCAGGATTGTGGGGGGAGGAGCGCCTGAATCCATGGAGGGGGGCTTAGAGAGGGGTGGAGCCAGCTAACGTGACCCTATCGCCTGCCCCCCAGCCTGAGCAGGTGGCCAAGGTAGAGAAGATGCGGCAGAGCATTCTGGATGGCATTACCCAGGGGCACCAGGCTGCGCCCCTGCTGCTGCTAGCTCCGCCCTTTGCCACACCCATGGCCCCACCCTTCTACTCCACTGGCCCACCCACCCCTGTCTGCACTGGCAGCTTTGCAGGTGAGTGCTGCCCCCGCCATTCTGGTCTCTCCCTTGTTTGCTCCAATCCTTTGTGGCCACGCCCCATCCTTTTTGACCACTTCTCCTTTCCTGCTTGCTCCACCTCCTTTCTAGCCCTGCCCATTTTCTGGTCATGCCCCCTTCCTGACTCCACCCCTTCTTTCTGGTCCCATCCCCCTCCATGCCTGCCTCTTCTTGGCCTGGCCATGTTCTTTTCCTGCCACGCCCCCTTGTTTGTGAGGATGCCCTGTTCTATCTGGCCACATGCCTCCATCCTGGTTCAGGAGGTGTGAGAGCAGGGGGCCTGGGAACCTGCACACCTGAGTTCCATCCTGGCTTGGTGGGGAGATGGTTAGAGCAGGAAACCTGGATCCTGGGGTTCTCCCAGTTCTCAGAGGGGAGTGGAGGCTGGGGGGTTTTAGCAGGGGTGGGCTGGCTGGGCACCAGGGTGCCTGGGTGCCATCCTCGCTTGGGCAGGGGTTAGAACAAGGGGGCTGGGAGCTGGGACACCTGCTGATGGCTCTGGGTTGACCCTTTTGCTCAGATACCTGCTGATGGCTCTGGGTTGACCCTTTTGCTCAGATACCTGCTGATGGCTCTGATGGCTCTCGGTTGACCCTTTTGCCTTCCCTTCCCCAACCCCAGGTCTGCATCCCATCCCGCCCCAGGGGGGCAAGCTGGAGATCGCTGGCATGGTGGTGGGGCAGTGGTCCGGGAGTAAGCCTTCACGGGGCCATGGTTCCTGCGGCATGCAGGTGGTGTCTGTCGGGGGATCAGGCAAGGGTTAAGTATTGGTGGTGGGGGAGTGCTGCCCCTAATGACTTTGCAGTTTCGTGGCTCTGAATATTTGCCCTTTGTGAATATTCATAATGGGAATGTCTCTGACTACTTGTCACCTGCCCTGGTGCCTGTGACCTCAGCTTCCCTTGGATTGTTCAGCTTTAGTGAAAATATTTTAGATAAATGGATAGACAGAGGTATAGCTATATAGGTTAGATAAAGATATATAAATATAGATAAATATATTGAGATAGCTATCCTATCAATATATAAATACATATATAGATTAGATATATGCATATAGATACAGATGTAGATATATCAGTATATATGTATAAATTCGATATATAAAAATAGATATAGAAACAGAGCAATAGATATATAGATAGATGTGTGTGTATATATATATAGAGAGAGAGAGAGAGAGAAATAGGTTAGAGAGCTATGTAGATACTTAGAGATATAGATATATAGATAGTTATAGGAGACATATGTATATATAGGAAGATATAGATTAAATATATAGATAGAAAGCTATATATGTAGATTTATAAAAATATACACGCAGAGATATACCATACATTAGAGATATAGATAGATATAGAGAGAGATGGGTGTGCATGTGTATTCTAAATAAATACAAATAATGATAGTAAAGCATAAATAATGGTTCATAAAGAACATAATGTGGTAATAAGCAAATAGCTAAAAATAATAGTGATACATAATACAATTTATTAATGTAAAATAATGTAATGGTAAGTAAATTAAAGATTAGTGATAACGAATAAACAATTAAACTTTATTAGCGTAGTGTAACAATACAATACTGATATGTGATAGCAATATATAAACAATGATGTTTTATTAGTGTAATATAATACTAAGTTATAAAAATAAGTGATAGTGATGTATAAAATAAATAAGGCAGCTTTATTAGCATAATGATAATACAATGCTAAGTTAATAAATATAAGAGATACGGTTGGGATACATAAATGACAAAGCTTTATTAACATAATATGGTCATTAATATAATGCTAAGTAAATAAAAAATGACAGTGATAAAGCATAAAATAAATAGTGAAGGTTTATTAGCATTATGCTAAATAATATTATTCTAAATAAAGATAACTGATAGTGGATGTGTCTACACATGCAATTAATGTGAAGCAATAAACCCTGGAGCTTATTGCACAAGAGTTTATTGTTCTTGGGTGTGCCATTTGAACGTGTTCTTGGGACTGCAGCAGGTTGAGCTGGGTTGGCCCAGCACCAGCTGGCAGTGGCCCGGGGGTCAGCTTGCCAGCCTGGGGCTGCTCCCCCCTGATTCAATGGGCTGCAGAAGAGCTGGCTGGAGTACAAGAGTGCTCCCAGAGCAGGGCTAGCTGGCAGGCAGCCCTCTCATTGAAGCACCCTCATGCCCCAGCCAGCCAGGGCAGCATCTATACATGCACTGCTGCAGAGTAAAAAAAACAAAAAAAAACAAAACAAACAAACAAACAAAAAAAAACACGTCTGCAGCAGGATAGTACTTATATTTACAAGACTTTCCTGCTGAGGAGTAAATTAATTTACTCCAGCCTAATAGGGGCATACCTGTAGACACGCTATGTTTACTGAGGCAGTAAACATCTTGTGTAGGCATGCCTGGTACAGTAAAAGCTCTCTTATCTGGCATCCTCTGGGAATAGGGGATACCAGATAACAAAATATGCCTGGCTGCCGCTTCTTCCACCACATCCCTCCGCCCCGCTGTCCCTCCCGCAGCATTGCCACCCCTCCCACATGCCCTGTGGGCCCTGCGGGATGAGGAGGCGGGTCCTGCACAGCCCCACACAGCCTGTTATGCCCCCAGGCCATGGGGGCTCAGAGAAACTGGAAGTGCCACAGTGAGCACTTCTGGTTTCACTTTTCCTTACAAGCCGACATGCTGGTTAACAGAGCATGACAGCTTGTAAGGTGCCAGTTACCAGAGAGTTTACTGTAATATATATGTAAAATAGGAAATGAAGCTTTATTAGCATAGTATGGTAATTAATATAACACTAAGTAAGTTAACATAAAAAGTAAGGCATAGAATACATAATAAAGCTTTAATAAAACATAATATAATAATATATGATATGCCAAGTAAATACATGAAAATAAATAACAGGAATATATACACACACACAGAGTAAAGAAAAATGCAGCTTTATTAAAATAATCAATGGGCCCTTTCTCATTATTGGAGAAAAACATGCTAATTAACCATAATAATCCCTATGGACTATTATACATTTTTAAATGGCTTTTAATTCTTTTGTTAATTCTTCTTCTGGACCTTAAAGAAGAGTTATCCAGAAGGAATCGGATTCATTATGAATTTGGTCTCCTTGCATTTTCTTGTTTGTCATATTTAATATTCATCCCAATTAGAAGCATTGTTGGCCAGTGGTATTCCCCTCTTCCTTACCTCTCTAATTAGAAGAGGCAGGTTCCAAGAGATGACTCTTTGGATTGTTTGAAGCAATTGTTATTAATTACTTGTGCTTCTTATCATTAGAATAATGATTGGGAATCAACCTAATTAATTAACCCTAATATTACAGGTATTAAGGATCCTTGTTTATTATTCAGCATCCCCAGTTGAAAGCCTTATTGAGCGTGTATCTCATTATGCATATATGAATTAATCCTGGCAGTGACCTTACTGCATTGTTAGTCTCAGTTAATTCATTAGGCATAGTTAGTCTATTTATAATGGCTTATATTTGATTCTTCTTAATGTTAATGATGATTATTTAATTACTTGACTATTGTGAAAAACCTATAGGGGATGGAAAGCTGTCATAATTAGTCATTGCTAATTACCAAGGATCCTGGTTTTCTCTGATTAAGAAATAGCAAATTCTCTGATTAAAAACCCTGGAATCCTCATTCTTCTGCGATTAAAACAAAACATCACTATATATTTAGGTATGTTTTATTGATACATTGTTTTATTGATACATTTACAATTTTAAAGCAATTTGGAAGCCTACCAGTGCCTCAATCCCTATAGTAAAATAAAATCTAAATACCTATACATTTAGCCCTACCTATGCCATTGTCCCTCACTCCTAAACCACAGCCCCCAACCCTGCTTGTGCCCTAACATCCTATCCACAGCACCCTGCCAGAGGGGGACAGGGAAGGTTTGAAATCCCACCCTTGCTTATAGAGCAAGTATTGTATTTATGTGTCTACTACACATCTCTTTCCCTCCCCACTCAGCCAAGAAGATGCCTTGTGGGTAAGACGGACTTTGAATCTGAGTTCCTCATTAAGTTGTAGCTCGCTCCCCCAGTTTCCCATCGTGGGTTTTGGGGAAAGCGGGGAGCATGGTATGCTAAGAAATAACGGTAGGGGCAGGGGTTGGCCATGCAGGAGTGGGAGTTGCCTACGTCAGGCTGGGTGGCTGTGGCCAAAAGAGTTGGCAGCGTGTGTTGTATAATTATTCTTCAGCTGGATCTTCCAAGGGCTCCTTCTGATAGAAGATCCAGCATCAGAAAAACTAACAGTTGATTCTGATGGATCTTCTGATGGTTCCTTTGGATGATTCTGTGGATGGTCCTTGTGACTAGTTCTTCTGATTCCAGTGGTTCCTTGTGGTGGATCTTCTGATAATGGATATTCCAATGAATCTGATGGTTTCTTCCAACAGTTCCTTCTGATGTTTTTCTGATGATGGATCTTTCTGACAGTTCCAACTGGCTCCTCCACTGATTCCTCCAATTGTTCTTCTGATGGTTCTTCAGATATTTCTGCTCAGCAGCTGGGTGGATTCTCCATCCCCCGGGTATCCTTTGGCCAAGAGGTGGCTCTTCCCTGCTGCTGCCTTCTGAGTCCATGACAAAGGAACTGGTGTCTCTGACAAAGTGAATCTAGCTAAACCCTGCCTCCCCCTCCCTTCCTCTGCTGGCAAGGTGTTCTTTTGACCCCCTTGGCTTGTCTTCTTGGGGGATCATGACCTGGAGCCAATTCCAGCACTCAGCTGCTGGCAATATCCCAGCATTTGCTTCTGGCTGGGACCCAGGCATCCTGTGCTTCCCCACCACACTGGGAAAGAATCCTGCCCATGCAGGGATTCCTTGTCCTGGGGTTTAGGAGGTGGGGGGCGGAAGGGGATGAATAGTAGCTGGTCAGGGGGATCTCTGCTGTCAGAGGATGGAGATGGGGCTGTCAGCTGGGGTTCAGGAAGCTGGGGGTGTTATTTGTGTCCGAGACTGATCTCACTGGGAGTGAGGTGGGCTGTTTTGGGGGATTTGACGTTAGAAGTTTAAAACTTGGGGCGTGAAATGTGTCCATATCCTGCCTCAGGTGGTCAATAGATCCATCCATCCTCAGCTGCCCCCTCTGTCTGTCTACCCTCATGGATGTCCTTTATCCAGCTAGACAGACAGATGTCCCCATGCACCTCATCCATTCATCCAGCTAACTGTCCATCCTCACACACACCCTTTGGTCTGTCTAGCTACCCACACTCTAATGTATCTGTCCATCCATTTGTCCACCTATGCTCTTTATCCAGTTGTGTATCTATCCCCAAACCATCTGTCTATCACAACACACCCTTTATCTATTCATCTGCCTAGCTATTCCCAGACCATTCATCCCCATACACCATGTATCCTACACACCCTCTATATATCCATCTGTCTAGCTATCTCCACACCATCTCTCCATCCCCACACCATCTGTCCCCACACACCCTTTATCAATCTACCCATCCATCCCCACACACCCTATTGACCACCCCTACACACTCTTTATGCAGCTGCCTTATCTCTACCCATACATATCATCCATCTACCTGTCCTCACACACTACTTTGTCTGTCTGTCTAGCTAGCTGTGTACACATCATCCAGCAGTTCCCACACACTCGCTGTCTATCCATCCCTGCACACCCTTTATCTATCTGCCCAGCTATACCCACACACCTCATCCATCCATGCATTCTACACCCTTTATCTTTCCATCTGTTTTTAGCTATCCCCACACCGTTCATCCACCCACCCGTGCCCAGGCCCATTCTCCCCCCTCCTCTTCCTGGCATCTACTCCTTGCCTGTTGCCCAGACCTCTTCCTTCAGACGCCATTTTTCTGCTACCCAGATACAGCTCCCCCCTTGACACCCCTATGCTTAGCCCCCCCCTCCCCCCAGCATGTCTAGCACTGGCTTTTAGGCTGGGTTTTTGTTTGTTTTTTCCCCCAAAAGCCCTGTTTGCACACCAAAGCCTCTCTCTCACTCCCTGGGAAAGTCTGACCCTAGGCACCACAATCTGCGTGTGAGGCTCGAGGAGAATCCACACTGTGCCCCCAGAAGAGCTGGATGGACCAGTCAGAATAAAAGTTTATTCTTTTAGCTGTCAGCGCCTGGTGGTGTCCCTTGTGTGCGGGGGTGGGGTGGGGGGTGGATGCCTCGGTTCTTTCCCAGCTGTGGGAGGTGAATAGGAACTGTGACGCCAGGGCTCTTTCCTACCGAGGGGAGGGGGTTGGTTCTAGCGGATTAGGATTGCGTTGGGGGTGGGAGCTGGATGCCTGCGTTCTAGCTCCCTCCCCCATTCAGGGAAAGCAGATGGAATCTCCCCCACCCCCAAAATGGCCAGGATGTCACTCTCAACATGGCACCTACAGGCCCCGCCCAGATGGTGCCTTCTCGCTGGTAACGACAGGCAAGCACCAGTCAAGGTAGCCGCCTTGCTTCCCCTTTCCCGCCCTCCCCAAGATGGCGGCGCCGGTGACTTTTCAAGCGGGGCTGCGGCCACTCAAGATAGCACCTTCAGCCTGCCCCCCCAATCGTTGGCTCTCTTCCATAGCGGACCACCCGCCGTCTCCCTTGGCTTCACCATCTCAAGATAGCTGCCGCCCGTTGGCTTGCTTCACCTGCCACTCCCAAGATGGCTGCCCCGTCGTTTTTCCTGCCACTCTCAAGATAGCAGTCGCCCTTGGCCTGGCTCAGGTTCCACGCTCAAAATGGCCGGCACTTCTTAGGCCCTACCCTGCCACTCCCAAGGTGGCCGCTCCCACTAAATCCTCCTTCCCCGCCCCTCTCAAGATGCTGCCCCGAACCTCCTCAAGATGGCAGCTTCGCTAATTCCCACCCCCACCCGCTATTGACCTCCCCAAAATGGCGGCGGCTCCTCCTCCTCCCCCTCTCTCTTCCTCCTTCCCCACCTTTTCCGTGCTTTGAATAAACTTTATTGAGCAGCCAGAGCCTGAGCAGGCGCTGGGGCCGAGCAGGGACCGCGCCGGGAACCCCCCACGCGAGGCGGAGGAGGAGAGGCGGCCGCGTGGGGGGTGGGAAGAGGCCATATCTCCCCCAGCTTCCACGCGCGCGGAGAGGGGCGAGACCTCCGCCCCCCCCCGCCACGCACGCCCTGTGGGGAGGTGGTAACCCCCCTCAGGGGAGACGGGCGAGAGCCCTTCCCCCCCTTAAGGAGAGGGAGTGGGAGAGGAACCGGGGGGGCAGTTGTGGACTTTCTCCCTCTTTCTGAGGGGAGTTGGGGTCGGGTCGAGCCCCTGTGGGGAGGGGCGAGGATTCCCCCCAGGAGGGGGGGAGGGGTTGAAGGGCAGCTGAGGGGGGGCTTTGGGCCCCCAATGTATTTTTTTGGGGGGTGGGGGGCAGTAAGGTGAGGTGAGTGGAGAGACGGCTGTATTGGGGCAGGAGGGTGTCTGTGAGTCTCAGGGTGCATGCATGTGTGTAAATGTGTGTACAA
>NW_005842545.1:310167-310618 GCF_000455745.1 Alligator sinensis
CCTGCTTCTGCCGCCTGCCCTATGATGTGACCCGCTTCATGATTGAGTGTGATGCCTGCCAGGATTGGTTCCATGGCAGGTCTGGACCCGGGGCAGTTATGGGGGTGGGGAAAGAGGTGGGGGCCATTATGGGGGTATGGAGTTGCCCCAGGACTGTTCTCCAGTCAGCTTTATGCTTGGCCATTCCCCCTGCTCCACCCCAGAGCTGGATGCATCATGGTACCATGGAGAACCCAGGCTGGTGGGACAGGAGCAGGGGTTTGGTTGTCTCTTGACACGGGGGTGGTGGGCATTGGGACAGGGCAGAGGACCCCAATTCAGGGGTTCTTGTCTGGGGAAGGTGGGGGCAATGGGGCAGGGAAAGGGGGCTGTGGGGAGACTATAGGGTGGGGCAGAGGGCTATGGTGGTGCTATGGAGGGAGGGAGGGGCTGTGTGGCAGAGAAAGGAGCC
>NW_005842545.1:310649-315323 GCF_000455745.1 Alligator sinensis
GGAGCCTGAGGGGACCCCAAGTTGGGGGTGGGTGGGTGTTGCAGGGGTGGCCCATCTAAGGGTGGGGTCTGATTTGGGACTGGGGCCTGCAGATGATTAACTCCGTGCATCCCACAGCTGTGTGGGGGTGGAGGAGGACATGGCGGCTGAGATTGACCTCTACCATTGTCCCAATTGCCAGGTGCTGCATGGACCCTCTGTCAGTGAGTAGTAACACCCCCCTGCTGCTGGGTGGGGGTGGCGAGGAGGTCTCTGGGGGTGGGAGGGAATCTGTTCTGCTTCCCCCACCAGCCAGCTGCATCTCAGCCTTCCTCATGCAGTGTTATGTTGTGCCATTCCTCGAAGATGCCACACCAGAACTGGCTGCAAATTGTGACCAGCAAGCGTTTCCTGTGCAGCATTATACTGAGCCAGTTTTGGGTTGCTCCATCCCAGGGCCGGCTGCCTTTCAATGCTGTAGAAGCTGTTTTTGTGATGTTATACATTGCTGTTTTCATCTCAAAGCTGGTGGCATTCTTATATCGTTCTAATACAGTGCTATATGTAGTCATTCCTTAGCTGTTTCTCCCCCAAGCTAGTTGCATCTTAGTTCCATTTGGCACCTCTGAGGTGGCATTATACTTAGCTGTTCCCCAGCTGCCCCACCCCAGACCTGCTTGCATTTCAGTACTAGCAAGTCCTTTTTATGCAGTGTTATACTCAGCCATTTTTGGGCTGCTCCAGCGTAACACTGGTTGCTTCTCAGTGCTGTAGGAGCTCTTGTGATGTTCATGTGTACATTCCTCAACCCCAGAGCTGGTTGCATTTCACTGCCAGCAAGCCCTTTCTGTACAGTGTTGCTCTCAGTACTTTCATCCATTTTAGGCTGCTCCACCCCAGCACTGGCTGCTTTTTTAGTGCTGTAGGAGCTCTTGTGATATTATATGTGGCTGTTTCCACGTCAGAGCTGGTGATATTTTTGTTTTGTCTCTATGTGGGGTTATATATTGTTGTTTCCTAGTTGTTTCTTTATAGAGCTGGCTGCGCTTTGGTTCCTTTGGATGCACCTAGCATGGCATTTATACCTAATCATTGCCTGGCTGCTCCACCCTAGAGCTGTCTGCATCTCAGTCCTCCCTGTATAGTGTTATACTCAGCTGTTTCCCACCTGCCCCACCCCAGAGCTGGCTGCATCTAAGTGCCAGGTGATATTTCCCATGGGGAATTAGCCATTCCACAGCCACCCCACTTCAGAGCTGGCTGCATTTCAGCCTTACCCATGACCATTATGCTCAGCTGTTCCCCAGTTGCCCCATCATAGAGCTGGCTGCATCTTGGTGACAGGTTGATGTGCCCAGGCGGCATTATACTCATGTGTTCCTCAGCTGCCTCTCCACAGAGCTGGCTGCATACCAGCTCTGACCCTGTTTTGTTGCAGTGAAGCGACGCCGTGGCCCCCAGAGGCAGCCAGATGGGACGCTGGGCAGAGATGCTGGCCGGGCTGTGCGCACAGGCAGCGCGCAGTTCATCAAAGAGCTGCGGAGCCGGACCTTTCCCAGGTGAGAAGTGCAGGGGCAGTGGTGGGGTGACAGGGAGGGCTGAGGGGTGGGATTATACTCAGCTACTCCCAAGCTGCTCTACTCCAGAGCTGGCTGCATTTTGGTGCTCTCTATGTGGCGTTATACTCAGCTGTTTCTCAGCCGTCCTACCCCAGAGCTGGCTGCATTTTAGCATTTCCTGTGAGATATTATATTAAGCTACTTTCCACAAGAGCTGGCTGCATCTTAGTTCTTCTTGCATGGTGTTATACTCAGCTGCTCCCCAGCCACCCCACACCCCACCCCACCAGAACCAGCCACATCTCAGACTTCCCCATGTGGTGTTATGCTCAGCCATTTCTCAGCTGCTTCACCCCAGAACTGGCTGCATGTTGGTGCTGTGTGATCCTTCCCTTGTACTGTTACATGCAGATGTTCCCCAGGCACCCCACCCCAGAGTTGGCTGCTACTTGGTGCCAAGCTAATGCTCTGCAAGCAGTGTTATATGCAGCAGTTTTTCTTTTGTTGCATCACACAACTGGTTGCATCCTGGTGCTAGGCAAGCTCTTCCTATGTGGTGTTATATGAAGTCTTTCCCCAGCCACCCCACCCCAGAGCTGGCTGCATCTCTCCCTCCCCTGTGCAATGCTATACTCAGATGGTCTCCAGCCACCACGCTTCAGAACTGATTGCATTTCAGTCGTCTTTGTAGGGTTTTATACTTGGCTGTTACACCTCAGAACTTGGTGCATCTTGGCTCTTTTTGTGTGCTGTTATACTCAGCTGTTCCACTCCAGAACTGGCTGTATCTCAGCCTTCCCCACGTACTATTATCCTCAGCCAGCCACCTCCACCCCAGAGCTGGCTGCATCTCAGCCCCTTCCTGTGTGGTGCTATATTCAGATGTTCCTCAGGCACCCTACCCTAGAGCTAGCTGTGGACTGCTGATGCCTGCCCTTCCTCCCCACACCTCCTCTCCACTCCTTTCTGCAGTGCTGATGAGATCCTGCTGCGGCCGAGTGGGTCACAGCTGACCGTTGAGTACCTGGAGGAGAACAGCTTCAGCGTCCCCATCCTGGTGGCCAAGAAGGATGGGCTGGGCATGACCCTGCCCCCTCCCACCTTCACCGCCCACGACATTGAGCACTATGTGGGTACGGACCTGCGGGGTGGGTGGAAGGGGGTTGGCAATATGGACTGTGGACTGGGAGGGGCTGACTGTATGGCTTTGGGTGGGGGAAGGGGCTGGGCCCTGGCTCTATGGACTGAGGGAGGGGGTGGGCCTTAGCTGTATGGACAGGTGCTCTGGCCATACGGACTAGGGAGGGCTGGGTCCTGCCTGTACAGCCTGGTGGGGGCTGGGCCCTGGTTGTGTGGACCAGGGAACCCTGGCTTTATGGTATGGGGGGGTTAGGTCCTGGCTGTATGGACCAGGGAGGGTAGGGGGTTGGCTTTATAGACCAGGAGTTGGGAGAGTTATAGCTGTACAGATCATTGGGGGACCCTGGCAGTATGGACCAGGAAGAGTTGACTGTTAACTAATGGGGCTGGGCCCTAGCCATATGGACAGGGAGGGGATTGGGCCCTGGATGCAGTCTGGGAAAGGGCTAGACCATGGCTAAATGGACGGGGTGGGGGTTGTGCTGGGTCCTGGCATCATGGACTAGCATGGGGTTGGACCCTAGTTGTATGGACCAGGAGGGGTGGGGCTGGCCCTGGCTATATAGACTGAAGTGGGGCTAAACTGTTTATATGGACCAGTCTGTGACAGGGCCCTGGCCCTCTGGACTGGGAAGAGCTGGGTACTTTGGTCATGTGGATCAGGGAGGGCTGGGCCCAGGTGTATGGACTTGAGGATGGCTTGGCCCTGGTTTACTGGCTGGGGGGCCTGTCCAAGCTGTGGTGCTCCCTTTCCCCCCACAGGGGCAGACAAAGAGATTGATGTGATTGATGTGGCACGCCAGGCTGGTTGCCGCATGCGTCTGGGCGACTTTGTGGATTATTTCTGTGGTGCTGCACGTGACAAGGTGCTCAATGTCATCAGCCTCGAGTTCTCTGACACCCGGTGAGCCCTGCCTCGGATGCCTGGCCTCCCCCCCCAACATGGCCCCTGACACTGTCCTCCCGGACACTTGGGTGCATCCTAAAACCTCCTGGACACCTGAGTTCCCCCAAAGGCCTCTTTCTCTGCCCTCAGATCCCTGGGTTCCTCTTCTGGGGGGAGGCTGACCTCCCACCCCCCCTCCCCCCACCCCTGAACCCCTGCAGGCTGTCAAACCTGGTGGAAACACCACGCCTGGTGCGGAAGCTGTCGTGGGTGGAGAACTTATGGCCGGGTGAGGCTGTGTTTGAGCGGCCCAGCGTGCAGAAGTACTGCCTGCTGGGGGCACGCGGCAGTTACACAGACTGGCATGTGGACTGCGGGGGCACCTCCGTCTGGTACCATGTTCTCCAGGTACGGCCAGGGCAGGGAGCTGGGGGGCAGGAGAGGGGAACACGGCACTGACATGTGGACTGTGGTGACCCCTCTGGTACCACATTCTCTGGGTATGGGGCAGGAGAAGGGGGGGGCTGGGAGAAAAGAGGGAGGGACTTGGGGGAGAAGAGAGTGATGCCCAGGCAGTTACATGAGCTGGTACATGGACTGTGGTGGCTCCTGTCTGGTACCATATTCTCCAGTTACAGGGTGGGGGGACAGCTGGGGGCCAGGAGGGAGGGGCTGAGGACAGGAGAGAGTGATGGAGCAGCTACACGCACTGGTACGTGGACTGTGGTGGTACCTCTGTCTAGAATCATGTTCTCTGGGTACAGGGCAGAAGAGAGGGAGCTAGGGGGCAGAAGAGACAGGCTGCATGGCAGGAGAGGGGGACATGAGGGCAGCTATACACAGTGGCATGTGGACTATGGTGGCTCCTCTGTCTGGTACTATGGTCTCCAGGTAAAGGAGGCTGGGGGGCAGGAAGGGGCTGGGCACCTTGAATGTGGCAGTCTTCTTGTGTGGTACCATATTCTCTGGGTATGGGAGGGATTAGGGGCAGGACAGAAGGGCATCTGTTTTGCGGTTGGGGGGTGGGGGTGGTTGCCTCTGGGCCTAGGGTGTTGAGAGGGCCAGGCCACAGGCTGAGGCTGGGTGCTGGCCATTGGCAGGGGGGGAAGA
>NW_005842545.1:315382-318060 GCF_000455745.1 Alligator sinensis
TCCCCTCTCCAACAGCCCCCTGGGATCCCCCACTAAGGGTCCCGGGGACACTGTAACGTCCTCCCCCTGCCCTGTGCTTTACATCCCTGCATATCCTGTGGCTCCCAGGACCTTGCAATTCCTCCTACAGTCCCCCTGGGAGCCCTCCAATCTTCCCATACCACCCCCTGACCTCTTCGTGGCTCCCTGACCCCTTCCCACCCTCTCCCCCAGGATGCCCAATTCCCCTGTAGCCCTCCTAGGACCCCCTAGTCTCCCCCCACTGTCCCACGTGCCATGGCCAGATGCTCTTCATCTCCGTGAGTACCACGGCTCCCCCTTAGGACCCCTCCCACCTCTGAGGTTCACTGCCCCATGTGCCAGAATCAGACAGTACTACAGCCCTCCAGGACACCCCCCCCGGCCATTCCTTCTCCCAGGGGCCCTTGCACCAGGCCCAGACCATTTTCATTCCTACAGGTACTATGGGGCTCCTTGGGAACCACACAGCCTCCCCATGCCTCCCAGGACCCCCAACCCCATGGCTTGCCCCCACACCAGGGCTAGACCCTCAGCCTCCCCACAGGTACCACAGGCTCCCCCTCCACCCCCACCCCCCCTGTGTACTCCCCAGGCTGGATCCATGCGGTGCTGACACCAGTTGACTGCTTGGCCTTCGGGGGCAACTTCCTCCACAGCCTTAACATCGAGATGCAGCTCAAGTGAGTGCTGTTCCAGCTGGCCAGGTTCCACCACTTTGCCCTGGAGCTGGTCATGTTAGAGCCTTCCCTGTGGGCTGTTCTATTCAATCGTTGCCCACTGCCCTGCCCAGAGCTGGCCATATCTCAGCCCCCCCCATGGGCTGTTATACTTGACTGTTTCTCACTGCTTTGCCCTAGAGCTGGCTTCATCACAACCTTTCTTATGGGCTATTATACTCAGATATTTCCTATTGCCCTTCCCCAGAGTTGACTTCATCTCAGCCTCCCCACAGGCTGTTTTACTCAGCTGTCACCTGGGCTGCCCCACTCCAGAGCCAGGTGCCCCACACTGATTTCCACCCCCACCCCCAGGGCCTATGAGATTGAGCGGCGCCTGAGCACGGCTGACCTCTTCCGCTTCCCCAACTTTGAAACCATCTGCTGGTATGTGGGCAAACATCTGCTGGACACCTTCCGAGGTTAGTATCGCCCCGATGCTTGGGTCCTGTGTGGGGTTGGGAGCGGGAGACCCAGACCACCTGGGTTCTGTGTGTGAGGCTTGAATACCTGGATTCTGTGTGTGCATTTGTGTGACAGAGAGACCTTGATACTTAGGTTCAGTGTGTGTGCAGGTGTGAATGTGTATATATGAGACCCAGACCCTTGGTCATGTCTGTGAGAGAGACCTGGGTACCACGTATATATGTGTGTACAGGCAGTCCTCAGACTTACAACACAATTGGTTCCTGAAAACCGTGTCTTAAGTCGAAACGTTGTAACTTGGAACCAATTGTCTCATAAGAAACAATGTTATAAATGGGGGATTGGTTCCTGAACCAAGGCCCGATACCCTATTTTCACCAAAAATACCCCAGAATTTTGTACTTGGATCAATTATAGATGAGTAATATAGCTACATTAATGTATTTATATTGTAAATAGCAATCATATTGATTTGGAAAGACTTCTTTGAGATGACTTTGCTGGACTTTTTGAAAGGTTCTTGGCTGGAGTCTTCTCAGGAGTCTTGGCTGCAGGTTTTTCTGGAGTCTTGTCTGCTTTCTTAAAGAAAGTGTCCGAGGAAGTTTGGACAGATGTTCTCCAGGGAGATGGGTGACACAGCGAACTTGTTTGCTGGTGTGGCGTCACATCGGATCAAGCGTTGTAAAACTGATGTCAGAAAGTTGAAACAGGGTGTCAATTTATAAATGTTGTAAGTGCAAAACAACTCAAAACATTGTAAGTCAAGGGCTGCCTGTACATGTGTGTGGCTGCTTGTTTGTCCCAGATGTGTAGGTTGTGTGTGCGTGTGAGAGAGTGAGAGACCCGGATGCCTGAGTTCTGTTTGTGTCCCGGAGACCTGAGTTTTGTGTGTGTGTGTGTGTGTGACCCAGATACTTTGTGGGGGTGTGGGGAGTGAGAGACCCAGATGCTTGGTGTGAGGGTGTGTATGCATGTGTATTCAAGAAAGAGAGAAACCTGGATGCCTGGGTTCTGTGCATTTCAATGTGTGCCTGTCTGCATGATAGAGAGGGAGACCAAGATGCCTGGGTTTTGTGCGAGTGTGAGAGATCCGGATGCCTGGGTTCCATGTATGTGACCCAGACACTGGGGCCAGGTGTGTTTGTGAGCATATCAGTCTTGAATACCTAGGTTCTATGTGCATGTGTCCTGAACAACTGGGTCCTGTGCCTGTGCATGCGTGAAACCTGGATGCTTGGATTTTGTCCATGTGTGTGACAACCTGTCTTGGACATTTGGGTTTTCGCTGCACACGTGTCCCAGACTCCCAGTCCCTGGATGCCCTCACCTTGTTTCTGCTTCCCCCAGGGCTCCGGGAGAACCGCCGGCATCCAGCCACCTACCTGCTGCATGGGGCCAAGGCCCTGGCTACCGCCTTCCGCTCCTGGACTCGGAAAGAGGTAGTTAAGACCTTCCTGCCCTGGGCAGGGGGGGTGGGGGGCCCAGAGTGGGTGGAGCTATCTGCGGGGACTGGTT
>NW_005842545.1:318394-320363 GCF_000455745.1 Alligator sinensis
TGGGCTAGGAGCTGGGTTAGGGCTTGGGGGGGCAACGAGGATGGGATAAGGGTTGGGGTTGTGGGGAGGTCTGGATGGGGCCAAGGGCCTGGGGCTGACTGGCCCTCCTCCCCACCCAGGACCTCCTCCAGCAGAGTCTAGGCAAGGGGGGGAGCCCGTTTGGGGTGGGCCGGGGCCCCCCACTGGCATCTCTGTCGGCCCCACTCCCTGCTCGCTGGGCTGACCCCACCTCCCAGGATGGCGCCAAGGAGGGGGGACGCAAGGGAGCCCTGCCTGGCCCCCCCCAGCACCTGGAGCTGCCTGATGCCCCTGGATCAGAGGAGGTGAGTACTTCCTCTCTCCCACCCCCTTCCATGTAGCGTTCTACTCTGCTCTGCCCCAGAGCCAGCTAGCACCCCGTGGGGCATTATATACAACATCTGCTCGCCCCAAAGCAAGACACATCCGGGCTGAGATGACAGCATTCTGTGCGGCCGTGTCCTAGCCCCCTCATGCCAGAGCTGGGTGCATCCTACCCCATGTGCCTTGCTGTCCCCAGGGAGACCCACCAAGCTCCAGTCTGGAGGAGACTGATCCAGAGTCGGAACCGCCAGAGGCCGATGATGGGGACTTAGCGCTGGCCAATGGCAGGACACCCAGGTATGCAAGGTGGAGCCAGGGGATGGGGGGGGCAGCTCTGGGCCTGATCATCCTTATAACCTGCCCTCAGGACGAAGAGGACCCAAGCATCTAGGCGGTGGCGGCCACGCTCCTGCTCGCCGCCCAGCCCCCCTGGCCTTGACCTGGACTCTGAGGAGGATCTGCAGATTGATGAGGCCCCCCCTCGCCGTGAGCGCCAGGCCCTGGGGTTCCCCCAGCGGCTGCCCAGTAAGTATCCTCTCCTCCCCCTGCTGTTGCCCTGCGTTGCTCCTTATCCCTGACCTGCAGCATCCCCACATTGCCCTGTGGTGGCCCGTAGCCCCCACATTGCCCTGCAGTTCCCTTCACTCCTGACCCTCAGTCGTCCCCCCCTCCCATCACCCTGCAGTGCCCTTTACTCCTGACCCGCAGCTCCCTCCCCATGGTGCCCCTTCTGATTTCCAGGCCTGCCTTAGACTTTGGTGCCCTTCACTCCCAAACCACAGCCCTCTGTGGGTTTGTCTGGGCCCATCTGACCCCACCCTTTCTTCACAGAGTTCCCACGGAAATTGCCTCGTGCCAAGCCCTGCTCAGATCCCAACCGGGTGCGGGAGCCTGGCGAGGTAGAGTTTGACATTGAGGTGAGGATGCTGGGGAGGGGGGGGGGCGGGGCGGAGCGGAGCCAGGGTGGTAAGGTCACTTGGAGACCCCAATGTAACCAGCTCTGGGGGAGAACAGTTGAGTGTAATACCATGTGGAGGTTGCTTTGTGACCCCTGCTGACCATGGTTCTCCCTCCCCTCCCAGGAGGACTACACCACAGAGGAGGAAGAGGAGGGGACAGAGCTGGAGGATCCAGAGGGTGGAGCCAGTGCAGCTGGGCTCCTGGACCTGCTCAAGGCCAGCCGCCAGGTGGGCGGGGCTGACTATGATGCTCTCAGGTGAGTGGGGCAGGATCTGGGGCTCGTTGGGGGTGGGATTTCAGTATGGGGAGGTACAGGGGTCTCCCTGCTGGGGGTTTTTGGGTGTGCAGAGCACAGCTCTGGGGGCCCTGGATGTCTGGGACTTTTAGAGGAGTTCTCTGTTGAGGGCTATGGCAGGGCTTGTGGGAGTCTCTGGGGAGACTGGGAGGTACAGAGGGGCTGTGGGTGGTGTGGGGGTCCCAGTGGGGCTCGGGCAGTCCCTGGGAAAGGGTTGAGGGCATCCCTAGCAGGCGGGATGAGCAAGTCCTAGGGTGGCTTTTGGGGGCCTGGGAGGGGGCTTTGGGAGGCCCTCAGGGGTTGGTGGGGAGGGCGGTGGAGTTCTTTGGGGGGCTGGGAGCTCTGGGGTGCCCCTAGAGCTGTGGGTGGGTG
>NW_005842545.1:320686-325203 GCF_000455745.1 Alligator sinensis
CTCCCGCAGCTCGGAGAGTGAGGACGAGGCCCCCAGCCCTGACGAACATGACAGCCTGGGTGCCTGCTTCAAGGACGCGGAGTACAGTAAGGGCAGCATCAGGTTAAGAGGGAAGCGGGGGTGGGATTATACTCAACATTGCATAGTTGTCACATCCCAGTGCTGGGGGCATCTCTGGCAGGAGCTTTAAAATTGGCCGTTTCCAGCCCTTTCTAGCCTAGAGCTGACTGCATCTACCCTGGGTAATGTTCTGTTCAGTGATTCCACCCCAGAGCTGGCTGTATCTCCTCAGGTTGGGGAGGGCATTATACTTGACTGTTCTATATCAGAGTTGGCTGCATCACCTCTGAAGGACATTCTTACTCAGCCATTCCTCTCCAGAGCTGGTGATGTGTCTTTTGGGGGAGTCTTATACTCAGCTGTTTTTCCCCAGAGCTGGTTGCATCTCTACTGCATGGAAGGCTTTATGTTTAGCTGTTCCACCACAGAGCTGGTTGTTTCTCTCTCAGATGTTTTATTTGGCCATTACCAATCACTCCACCCCAGAGCTGGCTGCATCTCCTCTGAGAAGGAGCGGGTATTATGTTGAGCTGTTCTACCCCAGAGCTGGCTGCATTTCCTCTGGGAGGCATTAACACTCAGCTGTTTTACCCCAGAGTTGGCTGCATCTCTGAGACATTATACTTGGTCATTTTCAACCACCCCATTCCAGAGTTGGCTTCATCTCCTCTGGGGAATGTTCTATTTAGCCATTCCACTGCAAAGCTGTCTGCTTGTCTTTTGGGGGGTGTTATACTCAGCTGTTCTACCCCAAAGATGTCTGCATTTCTCTGGGGTGTTAACACTCAGCTGTTCTTAGCTGCCCCACCCTGAGGTGGCCACGTCTCCTTTGGGATGTGTTTATACACAGCTGTTCTACCCCAGAGGTGGCTGTGTCTCTAAAAGTTATACTCTGCTGTCCTATTCTAGAACTGTCCGCATCTCCTCTGTGGGATGTTATATTCAGCTGTTCCCATCTCTCTCTGGGGTATTAGACTTGTCTGATCCCAGCTGTTCCACCCCAGAGCTGGCAGCTTTCCTCTCTGGGATGCTGAACACAGCCATTCTCTGTCATTCCACCACAGAGCTGGCTGCATTTCCCTTTGGGATGTATTATACACAGCCTCTCTGTCAGTCAACCTCAGAGCTGGCTGCATCTCTGCACTGTTTATACTCAGCTGTTTTCCAGCTGCCCCACCTTGGAGCTGGCTGTATCTCAGTGCCAGCTGAGCCCAGGAGCTGGGACAGGGTGGGGGGGGCACAGGGTGCTAGTTGTCCCTCTATTCACCCCCCTGCTCCTTTCATCCCTCAGTTTACCCCTCCCTGGAGTCAGACGAGGATGACCCAGCCCTGAAATCGCTACCAAAGAAGAAGAAAAGTACTGATGACGCCCCCTGGAGCCCCAAAGGTACCACCCAGATGCCTGGGTTCCACCCACCTGGGGGGAGGGGCAGATGCTGGGTTCTCTAGGAGAGCAGTGGGGGCTGGGGAGTGAGAACTTGGGCTGGGAGCCTGGGTTCTCTTCCACCCTGATCTGACCCCCCACCCTTACTCCTTCCCAGCCCGGGTGACCCCAACGCTACCCAGGCAGGCACGGCCCGTGCGGGAGGGCACCCGCGTTGCCTCCGTGGAGACTGGGCTGGCAGCTGCCGCAGCCAAGCCGGCCCAGCAGGTGAAGGGGGGCCCTGGACACCTGGGTTCTGAACATGCTTGGAGAAGTGTAGGGCTTGGACACCTGGGTTCCAACCCTGCTTGGGTAACTGGGAGTCGGGATGCTTGGGTTCCATCCCTATTTGGGGGAGGGGGGAGCCTGGGCATCTGGATTCTACCTTGATTGGAGGAGCTTTGAGCCCTGGATGCCTTAGTTCTATGCCCACGTGATAAAACCCAGATGCCTGGAATCGGAGCTGGGGCAGATGATTCCATCCTTCCGTCCTGATCCTTCCCTGCCCTACCCCTTACAGGAGCACCAGCGACTGCAGCGCAGGAGGAACCTGGCAGGGGCCCGGCACCGCACCCCATCCCCCCAGGACACGGAGCCTGAGCCTGAACCTGAACCTGAGCCTGAGGCGGAGCCAGCACCCCCTGAGCCCCCACCAGTGCCCATCCCCACCCCACCGGTGCCTGCTAGCCTAGCCGACCATGAATACACAGTGCGCCCAGGGGGACTGGGCCCCGTGCTCCCTGCCAGGCCCTCACCCCCCATGGCTCCCGGTGTCTTTCTGAGCCAGCGCCGTGCCCCGGCTGGCAACCCTGCTGCCCTCCCCTGTCAGGGTAAGCCTTGGATACCTAGGTTCCACAGGGACTTAGAATCCAGGTCCCGCGCTCCTTCATGGAACAGGGAACCTAAATACTAGGGTTCTATAGGAATGGTGGTGGCGGTGGGGAGCCCTGATCACAGGTCTAGAGGTTTAGAGCAGGAGAGACCTGGATGCCTGGGTTCTGGTCTGGGTAGTGTCATGAGTCTCCCCTCTCACCCCATCTTTCCTCCCCCACAGGCAAGCGCCCCAAGAAGGGGTTGGCAACAGCAAAGCAACGTCTAGGCCGCATCCTCAAGATCCATCGCAACGGCAAGCTGTTGCTCTGAGCCCCCTACCTGGCCCAGAGGAGGGGGGGTCCTGCCTGAGCTCCCTGCTACCCCCTCCCTTGCCAGGGCTGGGCTCCATGCCCGGAGTGTCATTTCCCCCCCTCCTCAACTTTTTTAGGCTTCCGTAGCTCCGGGTGTTCGCAAAATGGACCGCGAGTTTTTATATTCAGGGTTAGAATAAAAGGAAAAGCCACAACCCTGCAGTCTGTCACTTTGTCTCCTACTGTGCTGGGCACTGTACAAACCTCCCCCCAGACCTGGATATAGGGTGCGAGGTGCTAGACAGACCATCTACCCCAGGCCAGGATGATTGTGAGGTGACAGGTGAGGGACATATTCTCCTCGCCTCCTCTGACGGGCTGGGGGGTGGCTGGGGACTGGACAGACCCTGCTGGTCAGGATCCAGGGCTATGACATTCATGGCGCTAGTCCCTCTCAGCTGCTCTCTGTGCCCTACGGGGAGACCGCCTCCTGTTTGCCTTAGTTCTATCTTAGCTCTGGGGTCCTGGGGGGACACCTGGGCTTTCCATGTCAGAAAGGGGGGATAAACAACGTGGGTAGGGCCGGAGGAGCCCTAGCTCCTCCGACCTCCTTCCCGTGTCATTCTATCGCCCCCTGACATCATCCTACTGCTGTCACGTGCTAGTCCCGGCGCGCGCACCGCCTCTGTCTGCGGCAGCGGCGGTACAATAAAGTTCTCGGAGGCAGCAGCGCTCGGATTGGTTCCAGCGAGGGCAGAAGACGGAAAAGGAGGCGGCGATCTCGCGACACTACACTGAAAGGTAGTGGAAAGTCTCACGGGATTTAGGCGAAACTGCAGCGTCTTGGAGCCCGCATTAATCTCGCGATTAGCTGCAGGCCTCGCGAGACTTAATTTTCGTTTCCGTCCCGCATGGTGTAGTGGTGGTGAGTTATCGCGATACATCTGTCATTTATGTCCCTTGTAGCACACCGTAACCAGCAGTGGGTGGCCGTTAGAGGGGCAGGTATTCTCCCTCCTCCCCGCGGCTTTCTCGCAGTTCTCGCGTGACCCCTCCGCCTTCCCGATTCCCAGGACAATAGGCGGTGAGATCTCGTGAGATCCGCCTCCAGTTCTCGCGGGACTTCTCCGCAAGAGTTGTATTAGCGAGTTTTCTTCCTGAGCTCTTCCAGTACCGCGAGAAGTAACCGCCTCATCGACTCCCGTTTATACCAACGCGAGGGATTCCCCCGGGCCTGAAGCCGGTTCAGCCCTCTCTGGCCCTACATCGCGGTAAAATCTCATAGGATTTACTTTTCCTTCATGACAAATATCACGAGAGTTCACCAGCTCTGGCGTCGGGATGTATTCTCGCGATGTCTCCTGTCGGCTTTCCTGCCTTTTCCCCTGAGTCTCGCGGGATCCGTTTTGTCTCTGCACCCCTACGTTCGTTCCCGTAAGATCCAGGCGAACTCTCGCGGGATCTCACGAGCCGACCTTTCCCGCCCGGTTGCCTGTTTCCTGCCTCCGCGACCTCGGGCAGCTCTCACGAGAACTCGCCCTCTCACCCTCCTTTTCCAGTCATCTCCCAGTCCCCCAAAATCTCTCCAGGAAGTACGCGTCTCAGATATCGCAATATCTCACTTCTCCGCCCCCTTTCCAATTTTTGCCAGATTTGGTCCCGCCCTCTTTACCTCCCGCTTACTCTCGCGAGGTCTCTCAAGTCTTGTTTCTTCTCCCCGCCCTTATCGAGATCTCGCGAGAGCCGCGCGGGGCTAAGATTTGGGGCTGCTGTTAAGATGGCGGCGGCGGGAGGCGGCTGGGCCTGGCGCTGACCCTCCCCTCATCCCTTCCCCGCCCCTCGCACCGGAGCGCTACCAGGTACCGGCTCCTCGGGGCCACCCCCCCCCTCGCCACCCCCGCGGTCGCCAT
>NW_005842545.1:325530-325771 GCF_000455745.1 Alligator sinensis
TTCTCTGCCCCACCTTCTCCAGGCCCCCGAGGGCTGAGCCGTGGTGCCGCCACTCCCCTGCCCCGTGCTGGGCAGTGGCGTGCCCCCCACCATGCTGGGCTGCGGCCCTCTCCTCCTCCATCCCCCTTCTCCATCCCTCCCTGTGCTGGGCCATGCTGTCACTCCTCCATCCCTCCCTGTGCTGGGCCCTGTGCCTTCTCCTCCATCCATTTTCCCCACTCTCTCCCCACCTTCCCCCCCC
>NW_005842545.1:325873-338929 GCF_000455745.1 Alligator sinensis
GGGGCCTTCACCCTCTAGCCCCTGCTGCGGGGTGGGGGGGGTCTTGCTTTCTGTAAGATGATCTTTCCTTTCTAAAGTTCTTGGGGTTGTTTCTTTCAGCATGAGAATTTCTTTAGGCTTCTACTCATCTTTCTCATCTTTAACTAGCCTACAAGAGATCTGGGCTAAGCCCATGATGCCCCCATGATGGGGTTCTCCTGCCCCAGCCCCCATTCCCCTCTCACCATTGGGAGGAGCTTGTGCTGGTTACTTTCCCCCCGCCCTCCCTCAGGGACCAGCCACCCTGGCTAGTCCTGTCCTGCGCCCCCTCCCCCAGGTTTTGCAACGCCTCCCTCCCCCAGGTCCTGGAACACCCCCTTTTCCTCTACCCCCATGCCCTGCTATAACATCCTCCCTCACCTCCTCCTTTCCTCCCCCAGCCTCTGTGACACTCCCTCTTTCCTGTGTCTCAGCCCTCAGATACACCCCTTTTTCCTCCTGTCACTCTTCAGGTCCTAGAGATGTTTCTTTTCTGCCTCTGCCCACTTAGTCATGGGACACCCCTCTTCTCCCTCCCTTCCCCTTGGTGCTGGGGAAACACCATTTTTCCTTCTTTCTCCTCCCCCTAAGGTACTCTCTGCTTCTCCTTCCTGCCTTCCCCAGGCCCTGAGATACCTTCCTTTCCTCTCTCCTTCCTTCCCTTTCCCCCAGGTTTCAAGACACTATTCTTCTTCCTTGTCCACTCCCCAGGCCTTGGGAAGGAATCTTGTTACTCCTGACAAGGAAGGGGTTATAGAGTAGTCCCTGTCCCCAAGCTGGGTGTTTAAGAGGGCAGCCCATGGTGGGGGTGGGGGAGAGCTGCCAGGACCCACCTCCTGCCCCCCTCCTAAATATACTCTGGGGTGGGGTGGAGAAATTTCAGTAATTGGGTGATTCCAGGAGCAGCGTGGGCAGAACTGGCTTGCACTGAGCCGAACCAACGCCTCCTGGTCAGCACCAAGTCCCTTCTTTCCTTCGCTGGGGGTGGGAATGGGGTCACCCTGATGTCTGGAGGATTTCTGTGGCACAGCCCTGAGTTCAGTGCCAGAGGGACTGGTAGGTACTGGGCTTGGCCTAGGAGCTGGGGAGAGAAGGGGTGACAAGGGGCAAATCTGGGAGGGGAAAGTGGCTGAAAGGCAGGGAGCAGGAAGTAAAGCAGCCAATGGGACTGGGAGAACAAGACGGAGCAGAAAGCAGAGCAGTGCATGGATGGGGCACTGGCTGCTCTACTCTTGACTCCCTACCCTATGGGGTAGGGATTGCAGAGCAGGGAGTTAGAAAGCAGAGCAGTGGATTAGGAAGCACAAGGATGGGAGCTGAAAGCAGAACTGTGGACAGGGCACAGGGCAGGGAATAGAGAACAGCAGTGGAGGGGGCAGGGAGCACAAAGCAGAGCAGCCAGTGATGGAGGGAGCTCTCTTTCCTTCTTGACTGATACCTGCCATCAGCTGCTGTTCTTCCCCCACTTCCGCAGAGCTTTTCCTCCCAGCCCAAACTAGTCAAGTCCAGTGCTTGCGCTCCCCAAGCCACAGAGCCCCCACAGATCCCCCAGATAACCTGCTTGGCTGGGGAGGGCATCTCCCCAACACCTACGCTTTTGTGTCTCAGGGTCTCCCAGTCTCTCCCAGTTCCAATTGGGCCCTGGGAGGGGGCTGGGAAGGGTCTTGCCACTATCTCCAAGGCCTCAGCCCTCAGTGCTCTCTTCTGGGCCTGTGAGATACTGGGGAGAGGGCTAAGATTACCTCCTCCCCAGCTCTAGGTCTCCCAGTTCCACCAGGGACCTGGCTTACTTCAGTGCCAGCCCCTGAGCCAAGGGATCATCTCCAAATTCCCAGCCCCCTTGTGACTTAGGGATTGTCTTCAAATGACAGCTTCTGTTGCTCTGTTCCCACCCAGGCCCCAAAGAAGTGCCACGCTAGTGACTGGGAGAGCAGCCCAGTTCGACGATGGATTGGCTGTGATCCCAGGTAGGGGGCACAGCATTGGTGTGGGGTGGCACCCGGTGACCGCAGCCTGGGCAGGCAGAAAGGGAGACATGTTCCCTCTCAGGCCTGAGGTGCAAGGTGATCTATAAAGGCGGCGGGGGGGTGGCTTTTTGCTGGTACCTGGCAGGGGGCGGTCTCTGGGATGCATCTTTATGGGGGACAGGGATGCGGTGGTGGGATCTGGGGCTGAGACTGGATGGCCAGACTCCTGGGTTCCACACTTGGCTTTGGGAATGGACAGTGGTGTAGTGATTGCATTGGGCCTGGGATTGAGTGCTCAAACTCCTGGGTTTTGTGCCTAATTCTGGGAGAGAATTATGGTAATTGGATATCTGGTCTCCTCGGTTCTGTCCCTAGCTCCAAGGGTGCAGTGATTGGGTGCCTGGACTCCTGGGTTCTACATCTAGTTTTGGAAGCATAAGGGTGTAATGATTGGATCTGGGATTGGATGCCTGGACTCCTGGGTTCTGTCTCAAGCTCTAGACAAATGACCTGAGCAGGGTGCAGGGCCCAGGGCAAATCAGCCTATGTGGGGCCCTGCCCCCGGATGCAAGGAAGCTGGCGGCAGATTTGGCGGGGGGGGGGGAGGGGTGCTGAGCAGCCAGATGTGAAGCCAGCAGCAGCACAGTGGCCACTCCACCCAGCTCCACGGGTCCCCCAAAGTGCAGGGCTCGGGGCAGTTTCCCTGATTTGCACCCCCCTAGGGATGGCCCTAGCTCTAGGAGAGGACAGTGGTATGGGGACTGAATGCCCAGACTCCTGGGTTCTGTTGCCAGCTCTGGGAGAGTCTGGGGGTGTGGTGATTGGATTGTGGGTTTGGATTGGATGCCTGGACTCCAGGGTTTTGTCCTCCAGCCTAGGGAGGTGGACAGGGATTGAATCCAGGGCTGGGATCCCATGGTTGGACTCCTGGGTTCTGTCACCAGCTCTTGGAGGCAACAAGAGCACGTAGTGATTGGCTTGCAGAACTTCTGGGTTCTTCCTCTGGCTCTAGGAGGAGATAGGAGCTCAGTGATTGGATGTGGGGCTAGAATTAGATGCCCATACTCCTGGGTTTCATCCCTGGGTGGGGGGTTGTGGCAAGGTGGGTTTACAAGTGTCTTCTAGTGGCCACACATGATAATGCAGTCTGCAGGTTTTGTCATCTTGCCTTTGGGGGGGTGAAGTCAGTCAGTCAGTCAGGCGCATTCTCTGTGGGTCTCTATTTAGCAAGTTTTACCCTATTGCATCATGGGAGAAAAAACAGACTGACTTGATTGCTTGCCCCTTCTCCAGGCTGAGATAAGAGGGAAGGGGAGCTGGATGCCTGGGTTCTTTCCCCAGTCCTCAGCTGAAGAGCTAGGCTGGGAGCTCCTGTTCCCAGTCGCCCCCTCCCTGCATCTTGCAGGGCTTGGGATTGGATGCCAGGACACCTGGGTTCCATCCCAAGGCCTGGGGGAAGGGGATTGGGCTGCAGGATTGAGTGGAGGCTAGGATTGGATGCCTAGGTGGTTGGTGTGTGGTGCCCTGATTTCCTAGGCTGTGCATAACCACACCTGTGTCCTTGATGCTTGGGTTCTGTGCATGGTGTCCTCTTCTTCTGACCTGTGTGACCATGTCTGTGTCCCACGTGCCTGAGTTTTTTGTGAATGGTGTCTTCGCCCACTGGGCTCTGTACACTTGTGCCTGTCCCCCGAACCTCTGGGTTCTGTGTGAATGGTGTCTTCATCTACTGGGTTGTGTGTGCCTATGCTTATGTCATGGGCACCTGGGTTCTGTGTGTGTTGTCTTGCTCCCCTGGGCTGTGTATGCCCGTGTCCCAGATGCTTGGGTTATGTGTGTGCAGTCCCAGCCCCTCCCACCCATCTGCATCTCGTTCTGCCGGTTCTCCCCAGACTCTGGTGACTCAGTCCCACCTCCTTTCCCATCCTGGCACCCAGGAGTCCCTGGGGCATCGTGTGTGAAGGCAGTAGCCTGGACCACTCCCAGAGCTGGTCATGAAACCCAGACTTCCAATCCCAGTCCCTTGCTTGATCCAGTTTCTGCAGCCCCGTTCCCTTAGCTGGGCACAAAACTGGCATCAGGGTTTCCAATCCCAGTCTCCTGTTTGATCCACTGGTTGCACCCCAGTCCATCCATGTCGTCCCACCCCACCCAAACCTGGCCACAGAATCCAAGCATCTAATCCCAGGTCACCTGCTAGATCTGATCACTGCACCCTAGCCCCCTCCCAGACCTGGGAATGGAACCCAGGTGTCCAGGCATCCAATCCCACCCTGCTGTCCTCTATCTAGTCACTATACCTAACTCTCCTCCCAGGTCGGGAGCAGAACCCAAGCATCTGGGTGTCTAGTCCCAGCCTCCGTCTCAAACCAGTTGCTGCACCTCTCTCCCCTCTGAAAGCTGGGTATGGAACCCAGGTGTCCAAGTATCCAATCCTACTCCCCCTTAATCTCATCCTTTTACCCCACTTCCAGAGCTAGGAGTGGAATCCAGGTGTCTGGGCATCCAGTCCACACTTCTGATCCAACCATGCATCCCCAGTGCTCTTGGCTCCCTGCCCAGCTATTCCACACTAGAGATACTGGAGGGAGAAGCGGGGGGTGCAAAGCTGTGACCCAAACACCTGGGTTCTGCTCTCTGCTCTTAGCTCTCCCTTGCCTGTTTGGAAGAGCCAAGCAGGTGAGGCCTGGGAGCAGGATGCAGGCATCTGGGACTGCTTTGCTTGAAAGGCTGCCTGCTCTGAGGAGCTGGTGAGCAAAACTAGCCCTTACCCAGACACCTGGGTTCTACTTTTAGCTCAGCACTTGTCTGCTCAGCTTGTTAGACCTTCAAGTGACTGCATGTTTGTCCCAAATGCCGGGGTTCTTTTGTGTGCGCATGTGTCCCAGATCCTTGGGTTCCAGGCATGTCTGGGGGGCACCTGTCCTAGATGCCTGGGTCCTCTTTGTGCATGTACTTCATGTATGGGCATCTGTCTCGGACCCCTGCGTTCTCTTGTGCATGCACATGTGAGAACCAGATGCCTGGTTTCTGTGCATGTGAGGTCATCTGTCCTAGATGCCTGGATTCTTTTGTGCGCACCTGCGTGCCTTGGATGCTTAGGTCCTGCACATGCATGTGTGTCTGTCCCAGAAGCCTGCGTTCTGTGTGTGTGTACATATGTCTGCCCTGGACACCTGGGTCCTCTCGTGCACTTCTCTGTACCCATGTGCACCTGCCCCGGATGTCTGGGTTCTCTGTGCCTGTACATGCAAGCATCTGTCCGCTTTGTGGTCTGGATGTCTTGGTTTACGACGTGTGTGGATGTCTGCCCTGGATGCCTGATTCTCTCTTGTATCAGGTTCCACATGTGCATGGGCATCTGGCCCAGATGCTTGGGCTCTCTTTCATGTGTGCTCTGGATGCCTGGGTTCTTTTTTTTTGTCCCGGACACTTGGGTTCCATGCATGTGTGGACATCTGTCCCAAGCTCTTGGGTTCTGTGTGTATGTGTGCATGCCCTGGATGCCTGGGTTCTGTGTGTGGGCAGGCATTTGGCCCAGACCTTGGGTTCTCTGCCACCTCTCAGCAGGAAGCCTCTTCACGCTGTCCATGACTAAGCAGTTGGGTGTGGGGCTTAAACCTATGGCTCTAGGATTGGGTGGAGGGGGGGCTCATGGCGGGAGGTCTCCTGGTTCTGTTTTCCCTGCTGTCTCCCTTCCCACCTTATCCAGGCCCCTCTGTCTATCCCGGCTGTCAGCACAGTATCGATTGGTTAATAAAGGACTACTGCAGAAAGCACTGAGTCAGCACTTTGGTGGGGGGGAGCAGCCACTGGGGGCGGGGGGTTCCCACCCCCCCTAGCCTCTGTGGGGGGCCACTGGTGGCTCCCCTCATTGCCCTAGGCTGGAAGAGAAGCCAAGCATTCTGGGTCCTAGCCCCAAACCACCAGGGCCTATACTCCTTGTAGCATTGTGGGGGGGAGGAGAGTTGGGACACCTGGTACTGGGTGGGGGAAGGGAGCTGGGAGACTGGGGCTCCCAGCAATGTGTGGGTAGGGGCTAAGGCTCCCTGTTGCTGGGTGGGGGCTGGAGCCTGGGCTTTCTGGTGCTGGGAGGGAAGTTGGGCTGCTGTCTCTTTGCTGATCAGGATTTGGGATGTTCTTCTCTGTCCCCTGTTCCTGCCATGTGTGTGGTGGGAGGGCAGCATGGCCTTCTGGGAATAGCCTCCCGGGCACCAGCAATTGGCCCAGCCCTTTTGCCTCCCAGGTTGGGGGGATGATCTTGGGACTCTGATCCTGCCCCCCAGCTCTGTCTGATGCTTTTGATGTTACAAAAGGGGAGGGGGATTTGGTCTCCTGGGTTTCCTACTTCCCCTAATTCCCTTTGCCCTGATTCCCCCAAGGCAGGTGGGTCCTGCTGGCTTTCCTCCCCCTTTCAACTTGGCCCTTTGGAGAAGCTCCTTCCCCCCACACCCAGCCTGCAGCTTCTGGGTAAATGGGGAAGAGGTCAGGTCTTCTCTATCCTGGTTCCCCCCTCCCAGGGCAGTTGAGTCAGTGTGGGGGGTGATCTGAAGTCAGATCTACTTGCCTTTACTGGATGCAGAGACAAGGGGCCTGGGTGAGGCTGGGCCTGGCCTGGATTTGAGGGGTTAAGTGCTGTTGTGGTCCAAGTACCTGGTGGAGGGAAAACCCAGGCATCTGGGCTCAGTACCCCCACCGGAGCAAGAAGAGTACCCAGGTGTCTGGGCTTCTGGCTCCCCCTGCTCTAGTCTCCCAGCTTCCACTTGCTTCCCAGAGCAGAGAGAGAACCAAGGTGTCTGGGCTTCTAGCCCCTTCCTGTATTTTGGCTGCATATGCAGCAACTCTTGCGGGGAGGGGGTGAGACTCTGGATGCCTGGGTTCTCTGGGAGGGGTTAGGGGATGAGAGCAATGGGGCTGGGAGCCCAGATGCATGTGTTCTCTCCTAGGTCTTGGAAGGTGGGTGGAGCTGGGCAGTTGGAGTGGGGAGCCCAGATGCTTGAGTTCTTTCCTTGCTCTGGGAGGGCTGGGGGCCCAGATTCCTGGGTTCTCCATGGCTTAGCCCCATGTCTCTCTCTCCCTGCAGGGTCAAACAGTGGAATACAGCAAAGATGAAAGTAGACCGGACCAAGCTGAAGAAAACGCCCACTGAGGCGGTAAGGGTTGTCAGGCTATGCTACCAAGACAAGGGTGACAGGGAATGGGAAGGATGGGAGCTGTTTTCCTTCAGAGAACCCAGGAGTTCCCCATTCTCAGCCCCTTGCTCTAAAACCCCTGAGCCCCCACTCCTCTCCTGCAGCTGGGGACATGGAACCCAGGCAACTGGGCTCCATATTTTCTGTGCTGTGACCGCCACAGACCTTGTTCCCCTCCCACAGTGGTGCTGGAACCCAGGTGCCCGGGCTCCTTGCTCTCACACTCCAGATTGCCCTCTCAGAGCAAGTCTGGAACCCAGACATCCAGGTTCCTTATCTCATCTGCTGTGTCATGCAGACTTCACTCTCCTCCCACAGTGGGACTGGAAGCCAGGTGTCCCCCTGCTGTCACCTCCTAGATTCCCCTCCTCCCAGGATGCAGGCATCTCGGTGCTGCTTTCCTTAGCTGCTCTGATCTGTTTTCAGCATGGGCTGTTGTAGGGGTAGGGGGGTTGGTGTCCCTGGTCACATCCTGCCCTGGCAGGACAGACCAAGGTAAAGGGAGGCTCCTAAACTGATCCCTCTTTTCTTTTCCCTTGCAGCCTGCTGACTGCAGGGCCCTGATTGACAAGCTCAAGGGCTGCACCGACGAGCAGCTGCTGTTGGAGCTGCAACAGATCAAGACATGGAACATTGGCAAGGTGAGGGCTTCTTGGGGCTGGGAGGGCTGGGGAAGGTTTTTTGTGGGGGTGAGGGAGCTAGCAAAGCATGGGAATTGGGCAGGGGGGCTTTGTGGACCATGGGGGAAGGTGGGGCAGAGGAGCACTGGGGCACCAGCAGGCACTTAGAGATGCTAGGGGTAGGGGGGCAGAGAGAGGGAGAGGGGCTGGGGAGGCCTGGGAAGGGCTGGGAGGTAAGGGGAAATGGGGATCTTTTGAGTGGCAGGGAGGGAAGATGGGCTGGGGAGAGCCACTGGTGGGGAATAGGGAGGGGTATGGGGGGCAGGGAAGGGGCTTAGTTATTTGGGGGGGGAGGGGGGTCTGTCAGCCCAATCGGATCTAGGGAGCACTGGGGCAGGCGCCCATCTCCATGTGGTCCTGGCTAAGTTTGCTGGGGGGGAGGGGGTGTGGCTGGGGCATGGTGCTGGCTCTGTGGGGTCTTGGCTGGGTTTGGGAGGGTTCTAGCTGTGGAGATCCCTGCCGGGTTTGGGGTAACAGGACTGGGGCAAGGGTTGGTTTTGGGGTTATCAGCTGAGCTTGGGGAACACCATGGGGTGGCGGAGCTGGCTCTGGGGCACAGTTGTAAGCTGCTCCATGCCCACCGGCAGTGTGAGCTGTACCATTGGGTGGAGTTGCTGGACCGCTTTGATGGGCTGCTGGCCGAGGCGGGCCAGGCCGTGGAAGGCATGAGCTGGCTGCTGGTGTGCGATCGCCCCGAGCGTGCCCCCCTCAAGGCTCTACTGCTGGCCGTGCTCAACTTCACTGCCCTTCTCATCGAGTACAGCTTTTCTCGGCACCTCTATAGCTCCATTGAGGTATGGAGGGAGTTACGGGGCATACAGGGGGTATTGTGGGCAGCCTGGGGGCAGCAGGAGACTCTGCTTTATGGAATACAGCTTTTTCCCTCACTCCTGACTTCCAGGCCCCAACCCCCCGTAGGGCGGTGGGGAGCAGGGAGAATGGCAGTGCCTCAAGCAGTTCTTTGCAGGCTGGAATTCTGACCGCTTGCAAGGGAAAAGCCACGGCTTCCTGTGTTTTTCTGTTTTAAAGGAGAAGCCATTTTTAAAGCTTGTTTGCAACCCTTTCGTATATTTTTGCAACTTGCGGGTTGAGAGACGCTGCTGTACAACTCCAAGATACAAGGGAGTCAAGGGGAAGTTAGGATATGGCATGTAATAGGACCTTTGTTCAGAGTGCTGCTCTTGGCATCTGTACAGCTCCATTGGGGTGTGGAGGTTCTGGGGGACTGCAGGCAAGCAACAAAGTTCAGCTCTTTCTGGCACTTCTAAAATTCCACTAGGGTATCGGGGGTGGGGGTAGGGGGGTTGGTGTCTCATCGCTGCTCTTGGAGTACAGTTTTTCTCACCATTTCTACAGTTGCATTTAGATATAAGGGGTTCCGGGGCTGGGGAGCAGCAGAACTCTTTGATCATGGGGTACAGCTTTTTTCTAGCATTTCTACAGCTCCATCAAGGTATGGGGGGCTGGGGCATATGGAGGGACTTGATGGCTGGGGGGTGGGGTGGAATCTATTGGGTTAGAACAAGGGAAACTGGGATGCCCGGGTTCTCTTGGCTCAGGCAGAGGAGTGGAATCTAGTGGGTTAGTGCAGGGAGGGTTTGGGAAGCTTGGATACCTGTTTTCTCTCCCATTTCAGGGAGGGAAGTGGGATATAGCTGGTTAGAACAAGGGAGACTGAGAAGTCTGGATGCCTGGGTTCTCTCCCGGTTCAGGCAGAAGAGTAGAATCTATTGAAAAACCAGGGGTGGGGGAAGCCTGGATACCTGAGTTCTCTCCCCTTTGGGTAGGGAAACGGGCAGCCCTGGACCCCAGGTTTCTGGTGTCCCCTCACATCCCAGCCTGTCCTCCCCTCCACAGCATCTGACAACACTGCTGGCTTCATCAGACATGCAAGTGGTGCTGGCTGTGCTGAACCTGCTATATGTGTTCAGCAAGCGCTCCAACTACATCACACGCCTGGGCTCCGACAAACGCACGCCCCTGCTGGCCCGCCTCCAGCACCTGGCTGAGGTACGGAGCTCCCCTGCCCTCCCAGTGCTTGTTCAGACCCAGCCAATTGCACTCTGCACTCCCCAGCAGAGATCTCCCCAGGACTTCCCTCTTTTTCTCCCCCAAGGGCTGCTTATCTGGATGCTAGATAAAGCCCAGCACCTGTCCCTAGCCTCCATTTACCCAGTGATGTGAGAGGCTTCCCAGGGGGGCCCAGTTTGGGGGGAGCTGGTGGATTGGAGGGCAGCTGGGGGGTAGGGGTTAGGAGCAGGGTGGGGGGTTAGGATGCTGGGAGGAGTAGGGGGCAGTTTGAGGGGTGCTGGAGGGGTCATGAGGCAATGTGAAGGCTTGGGGGCAAGCAGTAGCGGGGTTTGGGAGCAAGTGGGGGGATGCTGGAGGAGGGCTTGGGGGTTGCTGGGGAGGATCCCATGTTCTCTCTCCCCCACACTTCTGTCTTTCACAGAGCTGGGGGGGCAAGGAAAACGGCTTTGGTCTGGCCGAGTGCTGCCGGGACTTGCAGATGATGGTGAGTCCAGGGGGGGCGAGACCATGTGCCTGGGGGTTGGTGTTCAGCCTTTTGAGCAGAGCTGCAGCCTTCAGTGGGGAGCAGGGTTCTCTAGGCTGAGGGGAAGGGGGCACTCGCTCCTGGGGGCTGGGTGGGTCTCTTGAAAGAAGGGCAGGGGGGAGCTGTTGGGAGGCAGGAGGTATCTGCTGCACGGGACTACAGCCTGAGCCTGTCCGTTCTTCTTTCAGAAGTACCCACCTAGTGCCACAACACTGCACTTTGAGTTCTATGCCGAGCCAGGAACTGAGGTCAAGGTGGACAAGAGGGTGAGGTTCCTGGTGGGGGGGCAGCAGAGGACATGGGGAGAGACTAGTGCAAGGGGGCAGTACCCATATGCACTTTCAGGGAGTAGAGGAAACCAATATGGACCAGGCAGGGAGAAACCAAAATGGGGGTGGGGGAGGTGCAACACATGGACTAGGTACTGGGGGTGGGCCTTGTATATACCAGGTATGGGGGAAGAGCTACATGGACCAGGTGCAGGGACACCTATATGACTTTGCAGGGCGAGACCTTCTGGATGCCTGGGTTCTTACTGACTGGGTGGGGAGAGCCCCATATGGACTAAGTGGGGCAGGGAAGGCCTGTATGGCCTTGTTCTCTCCTGTGGTGGCCAAGACCATCCTGGAAGGGCCATATATGGACCAGGTCAGGGCAGGGAGAGGATTGAGAGGTTGGCAGAGCCTCTGAACTGGTCTGCACTGGGGAGAGGCTAAGGGGGGCGGGGGGTGTACCGATTGGTCCAGCCCCTCACCACCTGCCTGGCCCTCTTCACGTTGCAGGTATCTAGTAACACGCTACATTACATCCACATTGAACAGCTTGATAAGGTAGGCGGGGCAGGTGGGCACTGAGGGCAGTGGAGGGGGCAGGAGGCACCAAGGGTGTATGGGGGGGAAGTGGGGGTCATGGCTGGCCCCCGGCAGGCACCCACTGCCCCCCCCCACCCCGCTAGATCTCGGAGAGCCCCTCAGAAATCATGGAGTCCCTCACCAAGATGTACAGCATTCCCAAGGACAAGCAGGTGCACCCAAACACTGGGGTTCTGGGCTGGGCTGGGCTGGGCTGGGCTGGTGGGGTGTGCTGGGGCAGCCTGAATGCTGGGTTCTGGAGGAGGTGAGAGCCCAGGTGGTGGGGCATTCTCTCAGCTCTGAGAGTGGCTGGGGTAGGAAAAGGAAGGGCTGGGAACTTTGAGTTCTGTTCAAGCTTTGAGAGGGGAGTAGGGTCTGGTGGTAAGGGGGTGGGCTGGGAGCCCAACCACCTGGATTCCATGCCTAGTGCTAAGGTAATGGGATTATCAGAGGCAGCTGGGACACCTGGGTTCTCAGGGATGGGGGTTGGGGGATGGTGGGACAAAGCAGTGGGGAAGTTGGGAACCCAGACACCTGGGTTCCACACCTAATTTTTAGTGGGAAGCAGGTTTGCTGGGGAGAGTTGAGAAATCCAGCCGTCTGGGTTCCGCATCCAACTCTGGCTCTGCCCCCAACCTCCCCAGATGCTGCTGTTCACCCATATCCGCCTGGCCCACGGCTTCTCCAACCACAAGAAGCGACTGCAGGCTGTGCAAGCCCGGCTCCATGCCATCTCCATCCTTGGTGAGACCCCACCCCTGAGGGGTGGGTGTTCTGGCCTCTCCATGGTGGGGCTGGACTCTGGTTCACTGGGTGGGGCAGTAACTGGATGGGGGCTGGGTCCACTGTTTTGGGGAGCTGGGTATATGGATGGGGGCGGGGAGGGCTGGACCTTTTTTGGTTCTTTTGAGGGCTGGAGGCGAGGTCCTTTGCTTCTGGTGGGGGCTGGGTCCTCTGGATCTGGTAGAACTGGTAGGGGGGGCAGTGCTGGTTTTGGAGGGGGCTGGGTACCTGGATGAGGAAGGTTTGGCTTACTTATTCTTTGGGGGCCAGGGGTCTCTTTTCAGCTACTCTGGTTTGCTGGGGGGGGGGGGGGGTTTGGCCCTTCCTGACTCCACTCCCCCTTCCCCGCAGTATACTCAAATGCCCTGCAGGAGTCAGCCAACAGCATCCTGTACAACGGGCTCATTGAGGAGCTGGTGGACGTGTTGCAGATCACTGACAAGCAGCTCATGGTGCGAGTGGGGCTTGGCCCTGGCAGGGAGGACCAAGGGGGTCTGACTGGGGCGAGGCGGGGTGGCAGGGCACAAGCCATGGTGGGATTTGGGTTTTCCTGGCCCTCAGGACACCTGAATTCTCTGGGCTATTGGCCATGCCTCAGTTTCCCTTGCCTGATTTATAGGCCTGGCAGAGGGAGCTGGGCAGCCTGGATGTCTTGGTTCCTCTGCCTGGTGCCAGAAGAGGAACAGGCACTGAGATACCTGGGTTCTCTTCCTGATGCTGGGGTTGTGGGCTTGCCAGAGAGAGCTGGGTGACCCAGATATCTGGGTCCTTGCCTGGGGCTAGTCTCAGCCAGGTTCTGACTCCCTACAATGCTCCCCACCCCCCATGCCCCCAGGACATCAAGGCAGCCTCGTTGCGGACGCTGACATCCATCGTGCACCTGGAACGAACACCCAAGCTGAGCAGCATCATTGACTGCACAGGCACTGCCTCCTACCATGGCTTTCTGCCTGTGCTCGTACGCACCTGCATCCAGGCCATGATTGGTATGTGGGGGGCATGCTGGGTTTC
>NW_005842545.1:338939-350377 GCF_000455745.1 Alligator sinensis
TGAGGTCAGGATGCTGGGGTTCCCTCTGTGTTGCAGAGGGCAGGGCCCAGATGCCAGGATTTCCTCGGTGCTGAGCGGAGGGTGGGCCTGGATGTTGGGCTTCCCTCTTGACAGGGGCAGGGTCCAGATACTGGGATTCCTTCTTTCCTGGTGGTCACAGAGCAGGAGGGGAGCTAAAGACCTGACCGCCAGGGTTCCCTTCTCACCGGGGGACACAGAGTTGGGTTGAGGGGAGGGCTAAAGGCCTGGAAGCCCCAGGTTTCTTTTCAGTGGTGGGGACAGAGCAAGGGGGCTGTGGGGGGTCCTGGACATCTGGGTCCCCTTCTGTATGGGGTGGGGAACAGACTATAGACCCAGATGCCAAGGTTCCCTCTGCGTGGGGTGGGGGGCCTGGATCCCAGGATTCTCTGCTAAGGGGGTGGGAGCCAGACACCAGTGTTCCTTCCCAGTCTTAGGAAGAAATGGGATCAGGGTCAGAGTGGGGTGCTTGGGATCCAGAACATGTGGGTTCTTCTTTTACTTCGGGGTGGAGAATGGGGCTGAGTGGTTAAAGAGTGGGTTGGGGGGAGAAACTAGGGTCCCAGATGCCTGGGTATTTTCCCCTGTCTTAGAGAAATAGGAATTGGGTGAAAGCAGGGGGGGTGCTGGGAGCCAGGACATCTGGGATTCTTCTCTCCCTGCTTTTGGGGAGGGAAGTGGGGCTTAGTGGTTAGAGCAGGTGGGGGGAGAAAAGGGACCTGGATGCCTGGGTTCTCTCCATCTGAACTGGAGGTGATCGCAGTGGGCTTCTCGGGAGGGGGAGGTGCAGTCATAGCTGCCCCCCCCCTCCCCCCCATATTGTGTTGAACCCCTTCCTCCCTGCAGATCCCTCAATGGAGCCATACCCGCACCAGTTTGCCACAGCGCTCTTCTCCTTCCTCTACCACCTGGCCAGCTATGATGCTGGTGGCGAGGCCCTTGTCTCCTGCGGCATGATGGAGGCCTTGCTCAAGGTAGGGGCTTGGAGCTGTCTGGGCTGTATTATACTTATCCATTTCTTAGCTGATCTTCCCCAGAGCTGGGCGCATCTCTGCCTTCCCTGGATAGAATTATGCTCAGCCACTTCTGCCTGCATTCCCCACCCCCAAGCTGGGTGCATATTGGCTTTCCTCTGGTGCTGTTACACTTGCCCTTTCCCAGCTGCCCCTCCCCAGAGTTGACTGCATCTCATCCTTCCTTTGGTGGTATACTCAGCTGTTCCCCAGCTGCTCAGCCCCAGAACTGGCTGCATCTCTCATTTCTGTAAGCACCGTTGTAGTCTCCCTCTGTGTCCCCCCACAGAGTTGGGCACATTTCAGCCTTCCCTTGGTGTTATATGCATCTGTTCCCCAGCTGCCCTGCCCCAGAGCTGACTGTGTGTTGGCCTAGCTCTGATACCAGTATACTCACTGCACCCCAGAGCTGAGCATATCTCAGCCCTCAGCCATTCCCCAGCTGCCCCTCCCCAGACATGGCTGCATCAGGGGTTTCCAAGTGAGCTATGAAGGTGGGGGAGTGAGCCCTGAGACTCATAGCTGGGGAGGGGGCCAGGGAAGGGTCCCAGCCCCCCCCCTGTTCCCTTGGTAACCCAGTAATACCGCTGCCCCTCCCAGGTGATCAAATTCCTAGGAGATGAACAAGACCAGATCACCTTTGTGACCCGGGCTGTGCGTGTTGTGGATCTCATCACCAACCTGGACATGGCAGCCTTCCAGTCGCACAGTGGTCTGTCTATCTTCATCTACCGCCTGGAGGTACTGCCCCCAGCCCCACCCTCCACCTGGCACCGCCTCTCAGTCCTGCTCACCTAACCCCTCTCACCCTCTCTTTTTACTCCATCCCCTTCCTACCCTACCCCCTAGCATGAGGTGGATCTGTGTCGCCGGGAGTGCCCCTTTGTCATTAAGCCAAAGATCCAGCGCCCACCTGCTGCTGTCTTACCTGAAGGCGAGGACATGGAAACCGACATGGAGGGTGAGCAGGGTGCAGGCAGCTCTGGGGAGGGGTGGGGGAAGGGCAGCTGAGTATATTGGTGTCAATGGGACTACTTCTGGAGGTCGGAAAGAGAGCAGAACAGCTACATTGATGCAGCTAGCTTTTGGGAGGGGGGCAGACAGTATTGGTATTGTAGCCACTTCAGGGGAGAACAGCTAAGTATGACAACATCATCAATGCAGCTGCCTCTGGGGTTGGGGAGGAACGTGGCAGGCAGTTGAGTGTATTGGCATTGATGCAGCTATTTCTAGGGAGGAGAGCAGCCAAGTATAATAGTTTAATTGATGCAGCCAGATTCTGGGGGAGATGGGACAGGTGTCCAGCTATCAGCTTGGATGTGGCTAGCTTGGAAGAGGAACTGGGGAAGAGGGCAGCATAGATGGCTGTGTTCAGGCATGGATACAGCCACTTGGGTGGGGGAGCAGGTAGCTGAGTGGATTGGCATTGATGGGGTGAGGCAGGCAGCTGAATGTATTGACGTAGATTCAAACAGTTCTGCAGGAGGAAGAGGAGCAGAGTCTATATGGTAAGCTCTGCGAGTGGGGCAGGTGGCTGAGCATATGAGCACTGATGCAGCCAGCTCTGGGGTGAGAGCAGGGGAAGACTGGCTGAGTATAGCAGCATATTTTGGAGGGGGGGGCATGGAGAGAAGTAACAGGAGGTCCATGGCCTTGATGTAGTCAGCTTGGTGGTGAGGCAGGGAGAGAAAAGCCCCTCTGCTCTCACCTTCAGCCTCCCCCCTGCCCACCTTCTCTCCTCCCCACAGTGTCGGACGTGGCAATGGAGAGTAGTCCGGGCCCCTCCACCTCCAGTGAGCCTCAGGCAGAGACCCCAGCGGCTGCTCCAGAGCCCACAGCTCCCAGTGTTGTGGCTCCTGGGCCCAACATCACTCCCACGCTGTCCCCTCGCTCTGGTATGGGGATGCTGTGGGGCTGGAAGGGAGGACTTAGGGTGTCTTGGCAAGCTGGGGGTTATTGTGAGGCTGGAGTGACTTTCAGGCTGGACAGTGCTGTGGGGACCTGGACTTGCCTCTGGGAGCTTTGGAGCAGGGTTAGGGGGTTCCTTGGACTCTGGTGTAGGGGATCAGGGCTGTGGGGCAGGATGGTGGGGCTCCCTGGGCTGGAGGGGGGTCCCTCTGCTGCTGTGGAAATGTGGGTCTGCTGCTGACTCACATTTCCCCCCCCCAATTCAGGGGCCCAGTGCATCCCTCAGCGGGCTGCGCTGCTCAAGTCCATGCTGAACTTCCTGAAGAAGGCCATCCAGGACCCTGCCTTCTCCGATGGCATCCGTCATGGTCAGCAGGCGCATTTGGGGAGCTGGGGTGGGCACAGGGGAAGTGTTGACTGCTGCTGTTGCCTTACATTGATTTGGGAGTCTTAGTTTCTTCCAGCATCCCTTGTTCTGAGGCAGCAGACCCCAACTCCCCTCCCAGAGAATGCAGGTGTCTGGGTTCTCAGCCCTGTTCTGACCCACCAGATGGGACACATCCCAGGCATTCTGCCTCCTGGGTCCCATCCACCTTCCTAAAGCAGGGGTGGAACCCAGGTATCCTGGTTCCCAACCTCTTCCCTTATCCCCACCCCCTTTCTCTGAGTTGCTTTCCCCCTCACTTTGATGGTGTGGAGAGAACCCAGGTGGAGCAAGCTCCAGACCTTGCTCTCTCTCGAGGTGAGAGAGGACCCAAGTGTCTGGGTCCTAGTTCCTGGCTCTGCTATGACCCACCAGACCCTGCTTTTTGAGCTAGGAGAGAACCCAGGTGTTCTACTTCTGGCCTTACTTTCTCCAAAGCAGGGGTGGAACCCAGGCATCCTTATTCCCAGCACCCCGCCACCCCTTCCTCAAAGTCTCACCTGCTTTAGAGCAGAGCCAGGCATCCGGTCTGTCTCTGACTGCTCCCATCCTCCTCCCTCCTTCCCCCACAGTGATGGATGGGTCTCTGCCCACGTCGCTCAAGCACATCATCAGCAACGCAGAGTACTATGGGCCCTCGCTCTTCCTGCTGGGTGAGGCCTAGCAGGAGCTGGAATGCTGGAACCCTTTGAGGGAGCCAGCAGGGGACAGGATCCCCAGGGAGGATGGGCTTAAGGGAGGGGGTGGGGGGCTGTTGTAGAGACAGTGGAGGATTCTGAGAGGGGCTGGAAGTTGGAGACAGAGCAAGGAGAGCTTGGAGGGACTAGGGCAGGATGGTTGGCACCCCAAGGACTATGGAGAAGATGGCCTTGGAGAGGGGTGGGGGAGGGCAGGCAGAGGTAGTGGGGAGTACTGGACTTAGGGGTGGGGAGCTGGGAGAGGCAGGAGAGGGTGGTGTTGAGACCCCAGGTGTTCTGGAGAAGACTGTACTTAAAGGGGTGGGGGGCTGAAGGCAACAGGGAGGTTGGGCTCCGGAGAACATGAAGTGAGAGAGCCCAACCTGGAAAATATGAAGTTAGAGAGATGTGGGAGGCAGGGAACCTGGGGGGCTGCAGGGTACAGGGACCATCAGGGCTCTGGAAAAGATGTGGGTGAGGGGAGGGGCAAGGACCCCAGGAGCCTGGTGGGGGCTTTTGGCAATTGCCTCACCTGGCAACTGGTTCTGGGGGGTTGGGGCTTTTGGTTGGCAATGCAGTCAGCACAGGCTCTGATGGGTGTCGTGTCTCTCTCCCTCCCCCCCCCCCCCCTTGCACCCAGGGGGGGGCCTCGCTGCTGTCGTCGTTGCAGGACAATGGGCTCACCGACGTCATGCTGCACGCTCTGCTCATCAAAGATGTGGGTACCCCCTGCCACCAACCCTCAGAGCCAGCTGCACCCCCTCCCCATGCTCCCCACCTAGCTGTGCACTCCCTTCTCAAAGATCCCTCCTGGCACTAACTCCCTGGCTGCCTTGGCCCAGTTCAGCTTCCTGAGACCCAGCTGTCCTCTCTACTGAGCCAGCTGCCCGCCTGCAATTGATCCCTAGAGTCAAATACTCCCCTAGATCTACTGGCTCCTCAGAGCCAGTTACCTTTGCTCCTGCATCCCCCACAAACTGTCCCCTTAGAGCTGCTGCACCTCGCCCTATACCAGACTGATGCTGCTCCTTTGCCCTACCCTCCCAAAACCAGTCTCCCCTAAATCCTGCTTCCCCATGGCCAAGGGGGCCTGGTCCCAGTCTCCCCCTTCCCCCCCCCCCAGGGGCTGAGAGAAACTGGGCTGGGACTGTTCTCTCTCCCCTCCCCTCACCTGGTGCTGTGCCCCCCCCCCCTCTCCCCGCAGGTGCCAGCTACACGGGAAGTGCTGGGCTCACTGCCCAATGTGTTCAGTGCCCTGTGCCTCAATGCCCGCGGGCTCCAGTCTTTTGTGCAGTGCCAGCCCTTTGAGCGCCTCTTCAAGGTGCTGCTCTCACCTGACTACCTGCCTGCCATGCGCCGGCGCCGCAGCTCAGATCCCCTTGGTGAGTCCTCCTGCCTCTGGGACAGTTGTTCTATAGTTGTGGGGGGTGTCTCATTTAGAAGGAGCTCCTAAATCTCTGTGGTATCTGGTGCACTACCTGTTCTGGCCACCAAGAAGTTCCCTTTTGTCTAGCACCGCTTGAGATGATCACTCCATGATTATTTGGGGGTTCTTGTCTAGCAGGAGCTCCTAGATCTCTATGGTGTCTAACACACTATCTGTTGTGGCCACCAAATGTTCCCCTGCGCCAAGGCTCTGCTCTGGGACAGCCTCTCTCTGGCTGTGGGAGGGTCCCATCTAGTAGGAGCTCCTAGATCTTAATGGCATCTGGTGCAATACCTACTTTGACTACCAAGAGGCTACCCTGTGCCTGAGCTGGGCTTAGCTGTGCTCTGGGATGGTTGTTCTATGGTTTGGCGGGGAGTGGAGTCGCATCTAGCAGGAGCTTCTAGATCAGTGGTTCTCAGCCTTCTTTGTACTGGGATCCATTTGCCAAGATCGATGGCTGGTGCCCAACCCACTGCTGCCCGCCCCCGGGCCATGCTGGGGGGGCCCCAGCTGCCCCTGTTAAGCATGAGGAGCGACTGTGGCCCCTTACGTATATCAGTACCAGCCCTGTGCCTCTGACCCAGGCATGCAGCTCCCCAGTGTGAAGGACCACCCCTGCCTCTTTCCCCTGCTGAAGAGCCAGGCACCTCCTCCTCCCACTCCCCCTGCTCTGCCGCAGTGCCATGCCTGGCCACCGTCTGCACAGTCCCCTGGACTTCCATCCCCTGCCCCCCATACACTTAACTGTGTCCAGCAGCTGGGGCTGCTCCCACAACCCAGCCTCACCGTATGCAGATGCATGTGTGCCCACTGCCTCCAATTGTCCCAAGCAGCTGCTTTCAGGCTGGAACACTGCTACCCTGCAAAGGTTAACCCACGCTTTCGTGGGTTTTTCTAGGACTTCATAGCGACCCTTTCAAATATTCTTATGACTCACTTTTGGGTCACAACCCACTGGTTGAGAAACACTGTCCTAGACCTCTCTGGTGTTTAATGCATTATTGATTCTGGTCTAACAGGGGGCTCTGCTCTATGGCTTTGCTCTGTGGCTGCTCTATGGTTGTGAGGGGGGGGTGTCTTTTGTTTAGCAGAGGCTCTTCTAGCTCTGTGGTTGACGCATTACCGACTCTGGCCACCAGGGGGCTCCTCTCAGTCTGGTATGAGCTTAGCTCAGCCCTGGGAGGAACACTATGGTTGTGGAGGGGTACCATCTAGCAGGAGTTCTTAGATCTCTCTGGTATTCAGTATACTACTCCCTCTGGCTACCAGGGGGCTCCTCTCAGCTGGCCCTGGGTTTAGTTCTATTCTAGGGTGATTATTCTATGGCTATAGACAGTTTCAGGGGTATAGGTTGTAGCTGTGTTGGTCTAAGGACATGAACAGACAAGGTTTTTAGAGTCAATCTGATATCTTTTATTAAACCAACTAAAATAGTTAGAAAAATTCTTCTTTGTAAGCTTTTGGGTACAAACACCATTTGTCAGGTTGCCTATAGTTACCTTGTATGCCTATAGTAGAGAGTTTTGTGTGGCACCAGCCTCTGTATTTCCATGGTATTTAGTACACTACCCATTGTGGTCACCAGGACCTGGGCTGGTCTGGGCTCTGGGACAACCACTACAAATCTATCAGGAGTTCTGTGCACTCTATGGTATTTTAAGTGTAGTAGCCACTTTTGGCCACTGGAGAACTCGGAGTCCTGTCTGGTGCAGGGGTGGGGCTCATAGATACTTATGGTATCTAGTGTTCTAAGTGCTCTGCACCTGGAGGGGTCTCAAGTACCTGGATTGGGCCTGGCTCCACTCTGGGATGGTAGCTTTATGGTTGCAGAGGGTCTTGTCTAGCAGGAGCTCTTTATGGTATCTAAAGTGTCTCTTCTTCCCCCACCCCCCAGTACTGTAGAGTTAGAAACAGTGCTGATTGATTCTCTACAACAGGAGCATGGAAAATATGGCTCATAGGCCGGCTCTGATTCACTGAGGGATTCTATCCGGCCTGCTTCAGTTCGTTTTGCTTTTCACCCAGCTCAGGTGTAGGAGCAGGAGCAGCTTGGGCCATGGCACATGAGGCTGGACTTGCTTCCCAGCAGCCTTGGCAGGGGTGGCTCCTTCCAGCTGCCACTGCCAGTCTCTGATGCCACTGCTGGACCTGGCCCCTGCCCCGCTGCCTAGATGCCCTGGTCCATCTGGTGGGCAGGGTCTCCATGGAGACCAGGCTAAGACCTGCGCAGGCAGAGTATGTAGCCAGGTGCATGGGATGGGGCTGCAGGTGAGTGGAGTGCAGCGTCTAGGAGTAAGATGAATGAGTGGAACTGGTACCCATTGCAGGGGAGTGGATTGCAGCTCTGCCTCATGCCCTGGCCCTATGCTGCCACCTCCCAGCAATCCTGATTCCATCCCATCTGCTGCGTCACTTAGGGGGTTTTGGTCAGCTGTTGCGGGTGGGTGGAAAGGGGGGTGCTGACCCAGCCTGTGACAGTTCACCAAAACTTTCTAAGTGGGCCCTCAGGCTCAAACAATTTGCCCGCCCTGCTCTACAACCATAGAACTTCTAAAACTTTATGGTGCTTGTAACCCCATGGTAGGTCTCCTTTGGAGGGAGCTGTTTAGTAAAGGCTTCTAGAATTCAGTTTTATTTGGTGCACTGCCCCCCTTGTGGCCACTGGTCAGGAGCTGTGAGGGATGTCTTCTAGCCTCCAACCTGGGCTGGGACTGCAACTCTGTGGTTGTGGAGGATTTTGTGTAGCAAGTCCTAGAACTCTATGGTATCTGATACAACACCCAGTGCATCCCCCTCCCAGGTCACCCTAGTTGCTGTTCTAGCATGGTAACTGTATGGTTGTGAAGATCTTCTCTAGGAGAATCTCCCAAACTGTGGTATCCAGTGTACCAACTCTCCTTCCCCATGTCTGACCCCCCTCCTTGTTTCCTGCAGGGGACACGGCCTCGAACCTGGGCAGTGCTGTAGATGAGCTCATGAGACACCAGCCTACACTCAAGACAGATGCTACCACTGCCATCATCAAGGTAGGGGTAGGGCCAAGGTATGGAGAACTTCCTTATGCCTGGGGGTGAGAGGGGCATCATTGACACCCCCCCACTACCCTGGAGCTGCCCCTCACTTCTGACCTGCAGCTGCCCACAGAACCCACCCTGCACACCTTGCTTGTGCCCTTTGCTCCCAACCTGCAGCCCCACCTGCTTCTGGGCACTTGGCTGCTCCTGCCTTGACGTCCATTTGTCTTCATCCCTGTCCCCCCCAGCTGCTGGAGGAGATTTGTAACCTGGGCCGGGACCCCAAGTACATCTGCCAGAAGCCATCGATTCAGAAGGCGGATGGCACAGCCACGGCACCCCCGCCCCGCTCACCTCATGCTGCTGAGGAGGCCTCCAGTGAGGATGAGGAGGAAGAGGAGGTGCAGGCCATGCAGAGCTTCAATGCCACCCAGCAGAGTGAGGCTGAGCCCAGCCAGCAGTGAGTGTCAGCCACTGTGTGGGGAGGCAGCGGGGGGTGTTTTGAGCCCCTGAGTACTCTGGTCCTCAGGGGTCTCCCATCCTTGTGTGTGCATGTGTTGGGGAGCAAAGGGGGTACAGTGTGTCCTCCTGGCCCCTAGGGGATGCTCAAGGTCCCTGGGTAGCATTGGAGGGGTTTTGAAAATGAGGCTGAACCCAACTTGTAGCAGGTGGGAGAGGGGGCACTCGGATTCCCCTAGGTCCTCTCAGCTGTGGGCAAGTAGTGGGGGGTGACTGGAGCATGCATGTGGGGAGGTGGGGTAGTCTGTCGTGTGTCCTTCCAGCTACTGTGCGGTGTCTGTATTGTGTGCCTTCCTGGCCATTAAGACTCTAGGTCTCTGGGTAGTGCGGGGGACAAGGGTGTTCAGAGGGCTGGGGGGGGTAGCTAGGGTAGGGGCCTTAAGGCTGGAGTACAGGACGACTGAGAAGCCTAGCTAGAGGAGGGTGTTCTCTGCCATGGGAAGGGGCAACAGGACAGCAGCTCTGGTTCATCTCGCCCCCCTTTCCTGCAGAGCACTGGGTGCAGAGGAGCGGATCCCCATCCCCCTGATGGATTACATCCTCAATGTGGTGAGTGGGGCAACACTAGAGGGAGACCCATGAGTATGAGTGGGGCAGCGGGGGGTAGGAAAGCGTTTGAGGCCGAGGTGTAGGGAGCCTTTGGAGGCTGAGGGTGGGGTGAGTGGGAGCTGCAGTGGTGGGGAAGGGTATGGTTCTGTCCTGATACATTCCCCACCCCTCCCAACCCCAGATGAAGTTCGTGGAGTCCATCCTGAGCAACAACACAACAGATGACCACTGCCAGGAGTTTGTGACGCAGAAGGGGCTCCTGCCTCTCGTCACCATCCTGGGCCTGCCCAACCTGCCTATTGACTTCCCCACCTCAGCTGCCTGTCAGGCCGTCGCTGGCGTTTGCAAGTCCATCCTGGTGAGCCCCACGCACGGCTGCTTAACTAAGACCCTTGGCTTAAGGGTTGGGGTGTGATTCTGGGGAACTGGGTCACTGGGAGGACAGGTTGCTGGTCCTTTAAGGCCCTTACAGGGGGAGTTGTGGGAAATAAAGCCACGTGGCAACCACCCTTTTAAGGCTGTTGATGGGGAATTCAGGAAAATGGAGCTCTTTGAGAACAAGGTTGCTGACTTTTAAAGGTTCTTGATGGGACTATATTTCCTGTAACTTTTCTTGAGGACCAGGGCACTGGTCTGTTAAGGCACTTGAGGAGGAGCTTCCTGGCATTGTTCCCTTTAAGTCCTTGGCAAGGGAGGCTTTTGTGAAACATTCTGGTGGTGCTTGTTGTTTAAGGACTCCAACAGGGAAATAGAGCTTACTGTGGGGACAAAAGTGCTGCCCCTTTAAGGCTCTTGACAGAAGGTATTCTGAGAAAGATAGATAGTCCCAGAGGCAGAGTGGTACTGGTCCTTTAAGCTCCTCATTTGGGGGCATGCTGGGAGCTGTAGAGTCTTATAGATTGCGTTCCTTATTCAGCATCCTTTGCCAGGGTGTCTCTTCGTAAAGCCTCTCGCTTTATGGCCATTGCTGCCAAATTCCAGCCTTTGCGGGGAGGGAATGAAGCTTTTGGGGCTGGACTGTGGGGGCAGGGCTCCCGGGTGCAAGGTTGGGGTTTGGCCAGGCTGTTTGAGCTGGGGTGGGCTTCTGGGTGTATGTGGGGTGGAAGGGAGTGCTGGAGCATGGGGGGGCAGGGCTTCTGGTTGCTGGCTGGGTTAGGGCATAGCCAATCTGTAGAGAAGCAGCTTGGGTTTGGGGCGGGTGGGGCTTCTGGGTGTATGCCCTGGGGGGCATAGCCCGGGAGGAGGACAGACGTGGCTTCAGGGTTTAGTGGTCAAGCTTGAGAGAGTGGATGTGGGGGCATACCAAGCTTGGGAGGGCAGGGCTTCTGGCTGCAGACCACAGAGGGTGGGGACAGGCCCCAGGGACTCATGGTACCCTTTCTCCTCCCACCCCAGACACTGTCACATGAACCCAAGGTGCTGCAGGAGGGGCTGCTGCAGCTGGACACAGTGCTGTCAGCGCTGGAGCCGCTGCACCGACCCATTGAGGCACCAGGTGGATCAGTACTGTTGCGTGAGCTGGCAGGTGCTGGGCATGTGGCTGATGCCACCCTGTCAGCCCAGGCCACACCCCTGCTGCACGCGCTCACCGCTGCCCATGCCTATATTATGATGTTTGTGCACACCTGCCGCGTCGGCCAGGTACACCCAAGCAGAACATCTGGGCTGGCCCAAGTGTGGGAGGGGGGCATCTCAGCCTGTGGCATTGGAGAAGGGCACATGTGGGCTGGGGAGAGATTTTGGTGGGGACTGGGGCTACGGAGCATCTGGGCTGGGCTGGAAGTGAGGGAGAACCAGAGCTGGGGGCATTGGAGGGGGAACAGAGTGGAGGGGTGGGGGTGAGGCATGGGAGGGAGCATCAGAGCTGGGCCAGGGAGTTGGAGGAGG
>NW_005842545.1:350408-353505 GCF_000455745.1 Alligator sinensis
CGGACAGGGAGTGGGGGAGTAGGCAGTTGCTTGGTCTGGGGGGCATCTGAACTAGGCAGGGACTGGGCATAGGGGTTATCATGGGACAGGTGCACACAACCTCAGGGCTGGTGGTTTGCAGGAAACATCTGGGCTGTGGGCAGGAGAACAGGGAGCATCTGGGCTAGGCAGGGGTGAATGGGCTGTGGGTGGGTAATAGATGTGGGTTGGGAGGTAGGAGATGGCCAAGCTGTGCTGGAAATGGAGAGGTTGTTCCCCTAATGTGTCTCCTGGCTTGTTGCAGAGCGAGATCCGTGCCATCTCTGTGAACCAGTGGGGCTCAGCACTGGGCTTGAGTGTGCTGGGCAAGCTGAGCCAGCTCTACTGCTCACTGGTGTGGGAGAGCACTGTGCTTCTGTCTCTCTGCACGCCCAACAGGTGGGTGCCTGGCAGGGGCTGCCTTAGCACTGCAGGAGTCTTATCTGGCAGTGCCCGGGCATGTGTAATTAATCGGGACCCTATCTGGTAGTGTTTGGGAGGACTTCAGTAATGGTGAGGGAGGGGCTCTATTTAGCTATGCTGGGAAGTGAGATCTAATGAGGGAGGACCCTATCTAGATATACCTTAGAGGTGTCTAATAGAAGGGGACTTTATTTGGTAGTGCTTAGAGGTCTGTCAAAGGGTGGGGGTCGCTACCTGGCCGTGCTAGAGGTGGGGTTTCCAATAAGGGGAGGGACCCTACCTGGCAGTGCCTGGGGATCCATGGGTAGGGGGCATTCATTGTCTGACAGTCTTGTGGTGTCCACGGGCGGTGGCGGGGGGTGTCACTATCTGGCAGTGCAGGAGAGGTAGGCATCCAATAAAGCAGGACCTTATCTGGCAGCGCCTGGGGTCCATTGCAGGGGGAGGTCACTATTCATAAGTGATGGAAGAGCCCAAGAAGGAGAGGACTCACTGTTTGGCAGTACCAAGGGCAATTCCAGTAAGGGGGGACCCTATCTGTCCGTATCCGGTGGGGGGGTCACTATCCATCAGTGCTGAAGGTGCAGTCAGGGGGGTCCAGGGGAAGTGGGGTTCTCAATCCTGACTTACAGCCCCACCCCCACCAGCCTCCCAGCAGGCTGCGAGTTTGGGCAGGCTGATATGCAGAAGCTGGTGCCCAAGGATGAAAAGGTGGTGCCTACGGCCAGCCAGGGGACCAAGAGACCTGGTATGTACCTCGGACGCCTGGGTTCTCCTCCCAGCATAGGGACAGGAGGGTGGGATCTTGGATGCCTGGGTTCCCTCCCAGCACTGGGAGGGGAGGGGGTACATCAGGTTGTGGCAGTGGGTTAGGACAGACTGGGAGCCTCATGCCTGGATTTCCACCCAGCTTGTAGGCAGTGGGGTCCAGTGGGTTGTGGTAGGGGGTGGAGTCTAGGGGCCTGGACACCCGGGTTCCCTCCCAGCTTGCAGAAAGCGAAGTCCAGTGGGTTGGATCAAGGGTGTGAGGGAGGCTGGGAGCTCCAGACACTTGCATTCTCTCCCAGTTTGTGGACAGCAGATTCCAAGAATTGGGACAGGGAATGGGGAAGACCAGGAGCCCTGTACACCTAGGTTCTTTCTCAGCTTGTAGGTGGTTGGGGCTATTGGGTTGCAATGGGGGGGGGGGCTGGGAGCCCAGACATCTGGGTTCTCTACCCACTCTGGGAAGTGAGGGAGGCTGGGGGTTAAAGCAGAAGGGTTGGAACCTTGGACGCCTGGGTTCTTTACTAGCTTGTAGGTAATGGTGTCCAGTGCACTGGACTAGAGAGGTGGGGGGAGGCTGGGACCCCAGATCCCTCAGCCCTCCCCTGTACCCGGTGCCCCCAGAAGGGGAGACCGAAGGCACAGCAGGGGCAGCGGCGGAGCCTTCGGCCCAAGGGTTGCTGGAGGGCATCAGCCTGGAGGGCGATGCACTGGCCCCCATGGAGACAGACGAGCCCACTGCTGCTGACGCCAAGGCTAAGGCCAAGATCACACCTGCCATGGCTGCCCGCATCAAACAGATCAAGCCCCTGCTGTCTGGTGAGTGCCCAGACACCTGGTTTCTCTGTATATGGAGCAGGGTTGGGAGCCCAGGTGCCTGAGTTCTTTGGGAGAGGAGAGGGCTGGACAGTGAGAGCAGGGACGCTTGGGAACCCGAATGTCTGGATTTTATCCCAGCTTGGGCGGTGGGGAGAGACTGGGCATCCAGACTCCTGGGTTCTGTTCAAGCTTGGGGATTGAAGTGCCAGGTCTGGTGGGTTACTGAGGATCCTGGATGCCTGGGCTCTTTTCCTTCTTGGAGGTGGAGCTTGGCACCCTGGATGTTGGGGTTCTATCACAGCTTGGTGGGGATGGGACCTGGTCCTCCTGGGCTCTTGGATTTTGTCAGCTCAGGGAAGCAGGGCTGGTCCCATGGAGGGAGGGGGGTGGGGTGTCTCAGACACCTGGGTCCCTTGGCAGCCCTAACCCGGTGTTTCTCCCCTCTGCCCACAGCCTCATCACGCTTGGGCCGGGCATTGGCCGAACTCTTTGGGCTGCTGGTGAAGCTATGTGTTGGCTCACCCGTGCGCCAGCGCCGCAGCCACCACGCGGCTGGTGCTGCCCCCGCACCCACACCTGCTGCCCGTGCCACAGCCTCAGCCCTCACCAAGCTGCTAACAAAGGGGCTGTCCTGGCAGCCGCCGCCCTACACCCCCACACCCCGCTTCCGGTCAGCCTGCACCCGGGGGATTGGGGCGGGGGTTGGGCAGGGGCATGGTCGAGGGCTGTAAGGAGCCTAGGTGGCATTGGGTGTGAGCATAAGGAGTTGAGGATTGGGGCAGCATTGGGGGTGGGTGGTGTAAGGGGGCTTGAGAGGTGTTGGGGCTGAGGTGTGTTAGTGGGCTGGAGGACATTGGCTGGGTGTAGGGACATGAAGAAGGGGTTTTGGGGGGTGGGTGTTAGGGAGCTGGAGTGGCTTTGGGGATGAGTTTAGGGTGCTGAGGAATATTGGCGGGGCTTTGGGGATGCGTAGACTTCTGGGGTGGTTGTTGTGTTGGGGGAAGCATTGGGGGCTGGGGTTTTAGAGGTTTGCAGGTGGGTTGGGCATCCTGTGGGGGGCGTTGTCTGGGTG
>NW_005842545.1:353536-356813 GCF_000455745.1 Alligator sinensis
CCTGGTGCTATGGAAAGGACGGGCTGGGGGGCACTGAGGGCTATGGGCGGAGCCAGAGGGTACTTATTCCCTCCCCTCCAATTCCCCAGGCTGACGTTCTTCATTTGCTCGGTGGGCTTCACATCACCGATGCTGTTCGATGAGCGCAAGTTTCCCTATCACCTCATGTTGCAGAAATTCCTTTGTTCTGGCGGCCACAATGCCCTCTTTGAGTGAGCCCCCAGCCCAGACTCCTGGGTTCCCTGGTGGGGGAGTGCATTTGGAGGGCTCGGGGCAGGGGGGCCTGTTAGCCCAGGCACCTCAGTTCTGTTTTGGGATTGGACTGGGATTTTGGGATACACTGGGTTAAAATAAGGGGCCTGGGTTCCCTTCAGCTCCAGGGGGCTGCTGGGGTATGGGAGGCTTGAGGTGTGGGCTTGGATGCCTGGATTTCTTCCAGCTCTGGAAGGGCAGTGGGGTCTGGGGGTTTTGAGCTGTCAACTGTAAAAGCTGGGAGCCCAGATGCTAGAGGTTTCTGGGAGAGGGGGGAGGAGCCAGAAGCCTGGATGCCTGCATTCACTGGGAGGAGAGTGGGGTACTGGGAGCCCAGATGGCTAGGTTTCCTGGAAGCAGAGTGAGGGCCTGGGAGCCTGGATGCCTGGGTTCCCCTGAAGGAGAGTGGGGGCTGGGAGTCTGAATGCCTGAGTTCTGCTCCCCTCACTCGTCCATCCCTTCTCCATGCCCTTAGGACGTTCAACTGGGCACTTTCGATGGGGGGCCGTGTGCCAGTGGCTGAGGGGCTGGAGCATCCTGAGCTGCCAGATGGCACGGGCGAGTTCCTGGATGCGTGGCTCATGCTGGTGGAGAAGATGGTGAACCCCAGTACCGTGCTGGAGTCACCCCATGCCCTGCCTGCCCGTCCCCCTGGTGCCCCCGGTGGGCCCCACTTCAGCCCCCTGCGCTTCCTTGTTGTCACCCAGAAGGTAGGATTGGGGAGACTGAGGGTTATGGGGCTGACACTGTAGGGGGATTGGGGTTATGGGACTGATGCTGGGGGCAGGAGTCGGACTGGGGATTATGGAGCTAATGTGTGGGCTAGTGGCAGCAAGGTATGGGGCTGATGCTGGCTTTGGGAGCAGTCAGGGGTGGGAGAGGGCCTGGCACTGATTCTGCCCTGCCTATGCTGTAGGCAGCGTTCCAGTGCATCCAGCAGCTGTGGCACCGTCGCCCACTGCGGGTGTATGGCGGGCGCATGGCAGAGTCCATGCTGGCCATCCTGTACCACGTGCTGCGCGGGGAGCCCCTGCTTCGCGAGCGCCTGGCCAAGGAACGCGAGGGTGCCCGAACCGATGACGAGCCAGGCCCTGATGAGCCCGGTGCCCGCCGTGACCCCCACGTCAACCCCCAGCAGCTGCAGCAGGTGACCAGAGGGGCAGGGGGACCTGGACACCTGGGTTTTGTCTGCGGGGGTTCTATCTCCAGAAAGGAATGGGTGTCCAGATACCAGGCACCCCCATAATGACGATGCTTGGCTTATCTTTATATCCAGCACCATGACAGGGAGTGGGGAAAGAGGGGCTGTCTCAGAAAATGGGGTCTTGTCTCCATGGTGATGGTGTGCCCCAACATAAATATTGTGGGAAGGGGATCTGGATGACAGATTCCTATAGTTTTTGGGGAGGTTACCTGTTACCTAGGTTGTCTTCCAGTGGGCTGGATCCCTAAGTTCTTTCCTTGTGAGTAGGGGACTTGTGCATTCAGTGGGCTTGAGCCGGGAGGCTGGGTACCCCAGATACTTGGGTTCTTCTGACTTGGGGTAGGTAGTGGGGTCTTGTGGGTTAGGGGTTCTCTCCCAGCTTGTCAGTAGCAGAATCCAGGTGGGTTCCTTCTTCGGGGGATGGGAGATGTGCACCCAGATACTGGGTTTCTATCCCTGAAGGGAAGAGTGCAGGGGGCGGGGCTGGATCCTGGCTTCTGCAGCATTTCTCATTCCTTGCACTGTTCTGCAAAAGTGGTGGAGGGGAGGGGGGTTGTTCTGTGACCCGGATGCCTAGGTTCCCTCCACCCCAGCTTGGCGTGGGGAGAGGGGGAGATCCCGGGCGCCCAGATGCCTAGGTCCCTCTCCCCCAGCGCCTTCTTGGTCCTGCTGCCAGTTGATGGACATGGGCTTCCCACGGGAGCATGCCATGGAGGCCCTGCTCAGCACCAGCACCATGGAGCAGGCCACCGAGTACCTGCTTACTCACCCACCCCCATTGGCTGGTGCTGGTGTCCGGGTAAGTGCCTCCTTGTTCCTTCTCCCACACCCTTCTTGCACCCCCAACCCTAAAGCCAAGGCTCCCTGGGACCCACCAGCCCCTGCTCCTCCTCCACACAGGACCTGAGCATGTCGGAGGAAGACCAGATGATGCGTGCCATTGCCATGTCGCTGGGCCAGGACATCCCTATGGACCAGCGTGCTGAGTCCCCAGAGGTAGGGGTTGTGGGTGGGGAGTGAGGGGCACCACAGGAGGATGAGGGGGGTGCAGGTTGGGAGTGAGGGGCACCACTGGGGGGGTTGTAAGTCGAGAGTGATGGGGGGGCTGTAAGTTGCCAGTGCCAGGTGGAGGTGGGTTTAGCCATAGCTTAGGCCAGGGCACTTGGGATTTGGAAGCGGGCAGTAGGTCTGGGGTTGAGGCATGGCCTGGGTGGTAGGGCTGGGGATCCTGATGCTGGGGCTTGGGGAGCCCTGGGCCTGGGGTTTGAGGGCTTGGAACAGGGCTGGGGGGCCTCAGTATGGTACTTGAAGGGGGTTGGGATTGGGGCAGGTCTTGGGGACCGGTAGTGATGGATTGGGGCAGCCTGGGACAGGGCTGGGGGTCCCAAGGTGGGGGGCTTGGGACAGGGCTGGGCACTACTGTGTGTTATGTGGGGGGGTTGTGGCAGGGGTGGGTTTTGGGGGCAGGCACTGGTGGGTTGGGGACAGGGATGGGTTTGGGCCGCTTCAGTACTTTGGAGGTGGGGGGAGGATAGGGGTCCCAGATGTGGGGGGTGTTGGGTTAATGGGGAGGGGTCCCGGGGGTTGTTTGTGGGGAAGCTTGGGGATATAGAGAAGTAGGGGGTTTCAGGTATGGGTTGGGGAGGGGTTGGGTTTTCAGGGGAGTCCCAGGGGTGGGTGCAGGATGGGAAGGGCAGGGCCTGGGGGAAGGTAGTGACAAACTAGGCTCAAGGGGTTGGGGTAGGGCAGGGGTCCCAGGGGCAGGCAGTGACTGTGGTCACCCTCCCCAGGAGGCAGCATGCCGCAAGGAGGAGGAAGAGC
>NW_005842545.1:356844-360980 GCF_000455745.1 Alligator sinensis
TGAGCGGGCAGAGGAGGAGGAGGCACGCTGTCTGGAGAAGTTTGAGGCAGCTGAGCCACTTGCGCCAGGCGAGCTGCAGGCTTTCACAGAGCACATGCTGCCTGGCTGCGCCCAGCTGCTGGATGAGCTGCCCGACACAGTCTACCGTGTCTGCGACCTGCTCATGACAGCTGTGCGCCGCAACGGCCCTGCTTACCGCGACTCCATTCTGCGCCAGGTTGTCAAGCAGGTAGGCCTCACTCCCTGGGCATAGCCTCGCCCACAGCCCTCATGGCCCTGCCTACCACAATAGCATTTTGAGACAGGCCCTGCTTCATACCTGTAGCCCTGCCCACACTCTGATAGTTCCATGTACTATGACTTCATTTTGGGCCAGGTCAAGCAGATAGGTCCTGCCCCCTAGACAAAGTCTTGCTCCTACCCCATGGCTACACTTACTGTGATTCCATCATGCACCAGGTCATCCAGTAGGTTGGCCCCACTACCTAGACAAAGCCCCACCCTCTTTGGCCCTGCCTCCACTCTATAGCCAGTGCTATAGCTAGACTCCTGGAGGCCCCAGGTGAACTTTTAGTATTGGGCCCTCCTTTGCCAGAGAGTGGTTTTTTTTTTGTTGCAAGAGTCTTCATTTTTGGGTCCCCTTTCTGTCTGGGTCCTGGGAGGCCACCTGGTTGACCTATGCCTGTGTCCAGCCCTGCTTACCCCATCTTGGGCCAGGCCAGGTGGGTAGGTTCTGCCTCCTAGTTACCCACATAGTTCCACCTGCTGTGATGCCATCATGTGCCAGGCAAGTGACTGAGTAGGCCCAACCTCCTAGTCATAAACCTCCCTTTTTCTTGCTAACCAGGGCTCTGAGCCCCTATCTCCAATTCTGACATGGGGCTGGGGGTGCCTTGCAGTGCCTGATGCTCCCTCCCTCTCCCCCTAATTCCCCCCCAGGTTTGGGAGGCAGCTGATGTGCTGATCAAGGCAGCACTGCCCCTCACCACCAGCGACACCAAGACAGTCTCGGAGTGGATCAGCCAGATGGCGACTCTGCCCCAGGCCTCAAATCTGGCCACCCGCATCCTCCTGCTCACCCTGCTCTTTGAGGTGAGCCCCCTAGACCCCATGGCAGGGAAAAACCCAGATGTCCAAGGCCATTCCATGAATATCAAGAGTCTTGGGGGAGGAGCCCAGGTGTCTGGGTGCCCCCATACATTCTTCAGGGCTAGGGAGAGAACCAGGGCCCCACCATGTGTGGAGGGGGATGAGAGTGGGGGGACAACCCAGGGGTCCAGGGCCCTTGTATATGCATTAATAGTAGGGGGGAGAACCCAGAGGGACAACCCAGGTGTCCAGGGCCCTTTTATATGCATTAATAGTAGGGGGGAGAACCCAGGTGTCCAGGATCCCCTAATGTGCTCCCCAGGGCTGAGGGAAAACCCAGACATTTTAATCTCCTCCATGCTTTCCAGGAGAGGGAGAACCCCGGTGCGCAGGGTCCTCCATTCACTCTAGGGCTTGGGAAGAACCCAGGCATCCACACCCCCCATAGTGCTGGGAGTGCACCCAGGCATCCAGGTCCCCCCTTCCCACCCCTTAAGCTGGCCGTGCCCCACAGAGGCTCCCCAAGGCCCTGCTTCCTGACACTCGCCCTACCCATGCCTCACCCCTGCAGGAACTGAAGCTGCCATGCGCCCGTGTAGTGGAGTCCAGCGGGATCCTGACGGTGCTCATCAAGCTATTGGAGGTGGTGCAGCCCTGCTTGCAGGCTGCCAAGGAGCACAAGGATGTCCAGACCCCCAAGTAAGGCCAAGGGCAGAGGGAAGCTGCCTCTGGGGTGGAGCAGGGGACAGTGACTGAGTGGAACGAGAAGCAGCTGCCTCTGTGGTCGGGTAGGGCAGCGGGTGAGAGGGCATGGCTGAGCATAATGCTGTCTGGGGAGGGTGAATCAGGCCAACTTTGGGGTGGAGCAGGGTCTAGCAACTGAGTAGAACCAAGATGTGGTCAGCTCTGGGGTGGTCCAAGAGAGGCAACTGAGTATAATGCCCCCAAAAGAGTGAGATGCAGGCAGCTTTGTGGGGGCAGGGAGGAGAGCTGTGTATAACTACCTGGGGAGAGCTGAGATGCAGTCTGCTCTGGGGTGGAACGGGGAGGCAGGCAGCTGAATGTAATGGCCCAAAGAAAGAGTAAGATGTGGTTGGCTCTGGGGGCGTGCTGGCTGTCAAGGGAGGGCGGGATGCAGCTAGGTCTGGGGTGGAGCATGTGAGGAAACAGCTGAGCATAACACCCCAAAGATATGGCAAGGTGCAGCCAGCCCTGAGGTGGAGCAGCAGAGTATAACACCCCTCCCTTCCCGTTTTCATCTCCTGCAGGTGGATAACGCCAGTGCTGTTGCTAATTGACTTCTATGAGAAGACAGCTGTGTCAGCCAAGCGCCGGGCCCAGATGAACAAGGTGTCTGGGGGGGTGGGGGCAAGGGTCTAGGTGTGGAAAGTAGCTGCCAGGTAGGGGAACTGGGAGCATGTGGGTGTGAAGGCAGAGGCTGGGGGGGTGGGAAGGGGGTAGGTGCCGGGTGGGGGCATGGGGAGACGCAAGTCTGGAGGCAGAGGCTGGGGGTGGGTGGTAGATGCCAGTTGTTGGCTGTGGGGATATGGGTTTGGGGCACAGGAAAATAGGTGTCAGGTGCCATATAGGGGCATCGGGGGCATGTGGGGCTGGGGGATGCAAGTCCTGGCAGGAAGTGATAGGAGGCAGTAAGAGGGGGTAGGGCCCTCTTTTAGCCCTGCTTCCAGCCCCACTGATCCCCGCACTTCCCCAGTACCTCCAGGCCAATGGGAACAACTGGCGCTGGTTTGACGACCGCTCGGGACGCTGGTGCAGCTACAGCGCCAGCAACAACAGCACCATTGATGCAGCCTGGCAGGCGGGCGAGCCCAGCGTGCGCTTCACGGCCGGGCGGCGCCGCTACACCGTGCAGTTCACCACCATGGTGCAGGTGGGCAGGGCTAGGCCAGCAGGTCACCATAGGGGAGGGTGGGCCCAGGCCAGCTGTGTCAACTCTGTGATGCTGAGGGATGAGCCACAGATGAAGGGCAAAGCTGGGTCATCACTAGCCCCCATCCTACTTCCTTGCTTCACCTTTCACCACTCCTGAACTCCCCAAGTCTCTCAAGTTCTTCCCCTGCAAGTGAAGCCCCTCCCACCACTCCCACTCTGCTCCTTTAAGCTTTTCGAACCACTTAGTCACAGATTCTGGTCTGTCCCTCTTATCACCAGGATCCTGGTTTTCTCTGATTTAAAAAAAAAAAAAAAAAAAAAATCCAAAGTTCTCTGATAACCTCTGCCCCCCCCATGTGTTTTTTCCACGATTAAAATGAAACACCATTATCTATATAGGTATTAGCTGAACACAACATTTTATTGATATATTTACAATTTTAAAGCAATTTAGAAACTTATTGGTGTCTCAATCTTCATTTATAATAAAATAAATGCTAAATACCTATATATTTTGGCATTTGATTTTGTTTGTTTTTTAATCATGGAAAATCAGAGCTCCCCCTGCTCCCCTCACGCATGAAGAACGGGTCCAGCTGTGGCTGTCCCACCACGCTGCTTTGTGGTGCTGAGCAGCCCTGATACGTTGGTGCCCTGCCAATGCCATTGTCCTGCACTTTCAACCCACTGTCCCCTGCCCTTCAGCCATGCCAGTGCCCTTCATTCCCAGTCCTGCTGGAGGGGGCCACTAGCTGCCCCCTGTCCCACTCAGCCCTGCATAGACTCGCAGGATGGTGGTCTGTGGAGATGTGGTGGGGGACGGCCTTCAGTATGAGCTTCATGCAGTGCACCTCCTGTAGAAGCACAGGCAGTGGCTGGGGCACCACACACTGCCCGCACCACTGGATGGGGTAGCTGGGAGGACCAGTGCTGTGCTCCACAGCAGCAGGATGAAGCGGAGCACAACTCTGGCCCAGGTTATGCTGTAGACAGCAGGAGGAGGACGAGGGGCTCCAGGCAGTCTCCGTCCTGTCTAGGCTGGAGTGTGGCGGGTGTGGTGGCTCTAGCTCATATGGGTGGCAGGAAGAAGGGGATGCCTGTGGCAGCCCCCACCCCAGGCTGGGGCTCCCATGGTGCATCAGGCAACCCTGCCC